>NC_086337.1:27027907-27327907 GCF_032445375.1 Bacillus rossius redtenbacheri | reverse complement strand
ATTGAGTTCTTAAAATGTTCCAGAAGTTTATAGAAGTTTCCAAAATATTTCCGGAACAAATAGGTACAACGAAATCTACCTGCGTCTGTAAGCTGTGACGAAAAGGATTTTTTTTTTTTTAATTTCTTTCTGTCCTTGAGTATTTTTGTTTTTAATAATATAGGAATTTCATTTCTATGATATTGACATTCAACAGATCGATCACACTTTACTCCAGCTACGCCGAAATGGCTGCGTGTACTACGCTCATTAACTTGCTGGTGTGAGTCCAGTATCGATTCATCGATTAAGGACGGCCTAGCTTGTTATTTTTGAGTGTATCGTATCCTCTTGGGTGTCTTTGTTTCTGTATAACATTGCGTGCTCACGGACATAGTAATACTTTTCCATCTACGTAACTTGCCTCGCCGGTACATATCAGAGGTAACATCATGGCCCGTCGAACGTATAGTTCGTGATGAGACAAGTAACAGCAGAAATTTAAAAAAAAAAATTAATCCAACAAAAGTGTTTGCAACTTTATTTATACCTTAATGGATCTAGTGCACTTACATAAAAGAGTTTTAATCTCCGTCATCATGTTTTTTTTTAATATACTATGCCACAGCGCTCATTACAGCTACAAAATTTCATTTGATTCGACAGGGCGTCAACCTAGCTGACGTAAGTTTCCGTATACTAGTGTAAATATTGTGGTACATATTCGTAATCGTGCACGTAAATCCGCTGTAATAAAATTTATGTGTATTTTCCAGGAAAATCCTATGGGCATTTGTTGTACAATTTACACTGTTTTAATGTATATTTTCAAGAAAATCATTTGGCAAACTACTTTCCAAATAGATTCTTTGTAAAATTACAAACCTAATTCACAGCGTAACCTACTATTTCCATAAGACCGTAACCAATTATATATTGTACCAACATTATGACACCCAAAAATAACTTTATTTTCTCTTAGGAAAACTTTTGATGTGCAACATCTTAGTTCTCGGTATACGGCATTTGTCGAGAGTGATTTCGTTAATGCGACGGAAGTTAATGAACGGTTATGTGTAAAAAAAAAAATATGGTGCTTCCATCTGTGGTGTATGGCAAGGCCCAAATACAAAGGGATACTTTATAGTAAGTTGTGAATGTTTAATAACATAAAAAAGTACTTCAATGTAGTAGGGAAGGTTTTCAACCCTTTAATTAAAAATAATTTTTGGCATTGTTTTAAAAATTATTTAAAAATAATCGTGAGAAAATGTTGGGTGCGTTGGTTAGGAAACATTCTAAAGATTTTCGCTACCTGTAATATGCAATAATATTTGAACAATACTATTGGGTTATTCAAGAACATATAGGGTGTTTTGTACATAATGTTTACAGAATGTTCAAGGAGTTTCTAGAATGTACCAAAAGTCTTTATATTATTCCGAAAGAAATTTGAACTGATAAATATATTTTCACCTGTAGGATTATCTGAAAGGTATTTTTATGTTTGTTCAAAAATACTATAATAATTGTAAGTAGTATATAATAGGGGCGCCGAGGACATGGCGCTGGCGCGTGGTGCCGGTGCCGGTGTCCGCCATCTCTGATTGTGACGTCACGGCGGCCATCTTGTATGAGTGTAACGGGACATAGCGTAACGGGACAAGTTTGACCTTGACCCCGGCGGCCATTTTGGATCCGCCATCTTGGATCCGCCATTTTGGATGATGTAATTGTGTGTTCTCGAAAATTCCGGCGTTGTGTGTTCCACCATCTTGGATGATGACGTCACTGTTGCAATTTCCGTTACGACCGCCATCTCTAACTTTTTTATTTATTATCCGATTTTAATGAAATTTTTTTTAAAAATTATAAAAAAATTAAATAATAAAATTTTAATACATTATTTATAAAAAATATACATTAACGACACGGAGTTCGGAGTCCTCGGTTCGAACCCGGTGAGGGCAAAAAAATTAAAAATGGCGACCGATCCTTCCTCAATGGTGACTGCAGACAGACTGACTCCCACCACTTTTTTTAAAGCATATATATCGTCACCTAGTATAATGTCATGTACGCCATCTTGAAATTTGGACGCCATCTTGAAAATCTTTATTTATTATCCGATTTTAATGAAAAAAATTCCAAAATTCATCAAAAAATTAACGTATTTCAATTCTGTTTGATTATATCGATGTACGTCCTTGGTTCGATACCCGGCGAGAGTAAACGGTCGATCCTTCCTCCATGAAGGCTACCTAGACTGATCTACCACCAACAATACCAAGGTATATATCGTCAACTGGTATGACATCATGTCCGCCATCTTGTCTTCATCCGCTGGAGACAACCATCTTGTTTTCGTCAGCTAGAGTGTGCCGATACCATGTAGTATAATTATCTGGTCACTAAACTTGTGTCCTCAACTGTTGACATTGAACATTGACCTTGAACTTTGACCTTGACCTTGAAATTTGACCTTGACCTTGAACTTTGACCTTGACCTTGAAATTTGACCTTGACCTTGAAATTTGACCTTGACCTTGAAATTTGACCTTGACCTTGAAATTTGACCTTGACCTTGAAATTTGACCTTGTCCTTGAAATTTTACTTTGTCCTTGTCGACCATCATGGATCCGACATTTTATGTTCAGTACATGCTACCAGAGGATACCACCTGCTGGAGTACGCCATCTTGTGTGTGTACTTGTATTATAGAGTACATTTCCATCTGGATTATTTTATTCTAACCCGCTACAGTGCAGTAATCATTTATTACGGAGGTGCCCCCCGCCATCTAAAAATCATGTAATAATGTAGCTAGAAAAGCGGGAAAAAATCCAAAATTCATTAAATAAATCACTCATTAACTTACATATCGATTCGATCCGCTCCAGTCCTTGGTTCGATCCTCGATCGATGCAAAACATTTAATTTTATGAAGAAAAAAAAATAATAATTCCAATAAACCAAGTTCAACATTCTTAAAGAGACTTTAAATCATCTACTACCATCATCCTATCAGACATCAAGACCACCATATTGGAAATTCGTAATTGTAATGCTAGAGATTCGGGAAAAAGTTCAAAACTCATTAAATAAATTTGTAATCTATATACTGATTGATTAGATCGACTAAGGTCCTTGACACGATCCTGGACGAAGCTAAAATAAATTTAATTAAAATACCAGAAAAGTGTAAGGTTCGAGGAATAAAACACCTAAAAGTCTTTTACAAACATAATATTTATTACACAATTTCTATCCTACTACAGAATCACTTGCGAAAGACAGCAATCTTATAAAAATTTAGCCCTGCATAGACGTACAACGACTACTTCTTAGCTCCAAATGGCCTCCAAATGGCTCCAAAAGCTCCAACAGCCTCCAAATGCTTAACACAGTTCCAAATGGCTCCAAATGCTCCAAACGGCCTCCAAATGCTTGACAGCTCCAAATGTTTCCAGCAGCTCCAAATGCTCCAAATGCTTGACAGCTCCAAATGCTTCAAAAGGCTCCAAATGCTCCAAATGCTCCTAACTGCCTCCAAATGGCTCCAACAGCTCCAACAGCCTCCAAATGCTTGACAGCTCCAAATGTTTCCAGCAGCTCCAAATGCTCCAAATGGCTCCAACAGCCTCCAAATGCTTAACACAGCTCTAAATGGCTCCAAATGCTCCAAACGGCCTCCAAATGCTTGACAGCTCCAAATGTCTCCAGCAGCTCCAAATGCTCCAACAGCTCCAAAAAAAGGCTCCAAATGCTCCAACAGCCTCCAAATGCTTAACACAGCTCCAAATCGCTCCAAATGCTTGACAGCTCCAAATGCATAACACAGCTCGAATGGCTCCAAATGCTCCAAACGGCCTCCAAATGCTTGACAGCTCCAAATGTCTCCAGCAGCTCCAAATGCTCCAACAGCTCCAAAAAAAAGGCTCCAAATGCTCCAACAGCCTCCAAATGCGTAACACAGCTCCAAATGGCTCCAAATGCTTGGCAGCTCCAAATGCTTCAAAAGGCTCCAAATGCTCCAAATGGCTCCAACAGCTCCAAAAGACTCCAAATGCTTCAAAAGGCTCCAATTGCTCCAAGAGCTCCATCTTCAATTGGTTCCAACTGATTCCTATTACTTTTATCGAACTTGGCATGATTACTAACATGTCTTTATCAGTATACATTTTGACTGGCAGTGGTAACGTTTTTTACACCATTAAGTTATAAGTTTTATTTAGAAATCAGATTTCGATAAATGATAGCTTCCATCTGGAAAGAAAATATATTAATTTATCTTCAAGTTTATACACATACATTTAATTTAATCCATTATTGTATTTAGCCAGCTTCCCTCAGTTCTTTGAGTATGAAGGATATTTCTTTAATGTTCGAATAGTTTCCTGCACAAAGCGATCCATGTAGTAGTCGTAGCCTGTTAACCAATATGTTAGGATCTTCCCATGAGGTATAATCAATCTCTTCTGCTGCCTTCATCATCCTTGCATGTTTATAATAAATATTATCTCTGGTGTCTATCGTTTTAACACCAACCACAAGGTCACTTTCGTCATCTTGCCAGTGATTATCACAAGCTTGATCAGGATAATTTATTTTATTACGTCGTTTCCATCGTTTTGGTCTCAAACCACCATCACAGTCTTCGCTCTTGCATGCTTTTGGTGCTTCAGTACAGTACTCAATCATGTCAGCCTCAGATGTGTCACCACAATCTTCAATCATGACAGCTTCTGATGTGTCACCACAGTCTTCAATCATGTCAGCACCACAAACTTGATCAGGATAATTTATTTTATTACGTCGTTTCCATCGTTTTGGTCTCAGACTGCCATCGCAGTCTTCGATCTTGCCTGCTTTAGGTGTTTCAGTACAGTGCTCAATCATGTCAGCCTCAGGTGTGTCACCACAATCTTCAATCATGCCAGCCTCAGATGATTCATCAAAGTCTTCGACCTTGTAAGCTTCAGGTGGTTCTTCATCTTTCACATTTTCATGGAGACGACTAGATATTGGAGTAAATATATTTTCATTTCTAATGTGGTTACAACTTCCTTCGTTTGTTTTAAATTTTAAATTATTATCTTGATCTAGATCAGTAATTTTAGCATTAGCTTTTTCACCTTCGTTCCTCTTCCGCGATGTTGTAGCCCAGTCTTCGTTATCTTTATTCATCTTAATTGTACAGGTCTTGTAATGTCTATCCAAGTAATATCTTCTACCAAAGGATTTCTGACACTGACTGCAATGAAATGGTTTTTGACAAGGACCCAAATTACACTCGCTTCTTTCATGTCGTTTAGCATTCTTTCTCAAGGTAAACACCTTGCTACAGTATCTACAGTGATGACGTTTTGATACAGCAACAAATCCCGTTTCAGGATTCATATTAGTTATTGAGACTAATGCCAGATGCAAACTAAGAGTTTTAAATTAGATATATTACTTAAATAGAATTTTTTAATTATTTCATCAGCGAGAATTAATTTATCTCATTCAAAGGTACTTGTTGCAAGTAGTTCTGCTTTTCAACAACAGATGTCGCCACATGTTACTTGCAGGTAAATAATATTTAGTTCTTTTATGCGGGATGCGGGATGCTCACTAACGATCGCAAAAGAAGGATGGCTTCGCTAGACTCCAAGGAGAAGGAAGTTCGTCCATCCTGTTAGTGCTTCTTAGATTTCTCAGAGATTATTTGACTGAGTAATGATTTTTTTTTTTAAATTTCCACCTGATAAAAATATTACAAGTGCTGATTTATTGACAGAATTTCAATAATTAAATGCAACCTTGAATAAAAAATGACATGACTCATTAAGTAAAAAATTCTTCATGCAGAGATCAATTCCTCATCAGTAACCAGAAGCACTCGGAGAAAACCATCAGATGTCTAGTCAGGAATAATCAGAAGCACCCAGAGAAAACCATCAAAATATTGTCAAGAATAATCAGGAGCACACGGAGAAAACTACCATAATATTGTCAAGAATAAACGGGAGCACACGGAGAAATCCACCATAATATTGACAAGAATAATCAGGAGCACACGGAGAAAACCACCGCAAGTTTTCTTTGATATCATAAAATTTCAGGGAAAAAAAAATAATAAAAAATAAAAATAAATTAATAAAAAATTAAAAAATAAAAAAATAAAAAAATACATAAAATTCTGGCTTGTACTAGAACTCTATCTTTGTTCAACAATGAGAAGTTCACAAGCTAGCAGAATATATTTATGTATTTTTTTATTTAATTTTTTTAATTTTTTATTAATTTATTTTTATTTTTTATTATTTTTTTTTCCTGAAATTTTATGATATCAAAGAAAACTTGCGGTGGTTTTCTCCGTGTGCTCCTGATTATTCTTGTCAATATTATGGTGGATTTCTCCGTGTGCTCCCGTTTATTCTTGACAATATTATGGTAGTTTTCTCCGTGTGCTCCTGATTATTCTTGACAATATTTTGATGGTTTTCTCTGGGTGCTTCTGATTATTCCTGACTAGACATCTGATGGTTTTCTCCGAGTGCTTCTGGTTACTGATGAGGAATTGATCTCTGCATGAAGAATTTTTTACTTAATGAGTCATGTCATTTTTTATTCAAGGTTGCATTTAATTATTGAAATTCTGTCAATAAATCAGCACTTGTAATATTTTTATCAGGTGGAAATTTAAAAAAAAAATATCATTACTCAGTCAAATAATCTCTGAGAAATCTAAGAAGCACTAACAGGATGGACGAACTTCCTTCTCCTTGGAGTCTAGCGAAGCCATCCTTCTTTTGCGATCGTTAGTGAGCATCCCGCATCCCGCATAAAAGAACTAAATATTATTTACCTGCAAGTAACATGTGGCGACATCTGTTGTTGAAAAGCAGAACTACTTGCAACAAGTACCTTTGAATGAGATAAATTAATTCTCGCTGATGAAATAATTAAAAAATTCTATTTAAGTAATATATCTAATTTAAAACTCTTAGTTTGCATCTGGCATTAGTCTCAATAACTAATATGAATCCTGAAACGGGATTTGTTGCTGTATCAAAACGTCATCACTGTAGATACTGTAGCAAGGTGTTTACCTTGAGAAAGAATGCTAAACGACATGAAAGAAGCGAGTGTAATTTGGGTCCTTGTCAAAAACCATTTCATTGCAGTCAGTGTCAGAAATCCTTTGGTAGAAGATATTACTTGGATAGACATTACAAGACCTGTACAATTAAGATGAATAAAGATAACGAAGACTGGGCTACAACATCGCGGAAGAGGAACGAAGGTGAAAAAGCTAATGCTAAAATTACTGATCTATATCAAGATAATAATTTAAAATTTAAAACAAACGAAGGAAGTTGTAACCACATTAGAAATGAAAATATATTTACTCCAATATCTAGTCGTCTCCATGAAAATGTGAAAGATGGAGAACCACCTGAAGCTTACAAGGTCGAAGACTTTGATGAATCATCTGAGGCTGGCATGATTGAAGATTGTGGTGACACACCTGAGGCTGACATGATTGAGTACTGTACTGAAACACCTAAAGCAGGCAAGATCGAAGACTGTGATGGCAGTCTGAGACCAAAACGATGGAAAAGACGTAATAAAATAAATTATCCTGATCAAGTTTGTGGTGCTGACATGATTGAAGACTGTGGTGACACATCAGAAGCTGTCATGATTGAAGATTGTGGTGACACATCTGAGGCTGACATGATTGAGTACTGTACTGAAGCACCAAAAGCATGCAAGAGCGAAGACTGTGATGGTGGTTTGAGACCAAAACGATGGAAACGACGTAATAAAATAAATTATCCTGATCAAGCTTGTGATAATCACTGGCAAGATGACGAAAGTGACCTTGTGGTTGGTGTTAAAACGATAGACACCAGAGATAATATTTATTATAAACATGCAAGGATGATGAAGGCAGCAGAAGAGATTGATTATACCTCATGGGAAGATCCTAACATATTGGTTAACAGGCTACGACTACTACATGGATCGCTTTGTGCAGGAAACTATTCGAACATTAAAGAAATATCCTTCATACTCAAAGAACTGAGGGAAGCTGGCTACATACAATAATGGATTAAATTAAATGTATGTGTATAAACTTGAAGATAAATTAATATATTTTCTTTCCAGATGGAAGCTATCATTTATCGAAATCTGATTTCTAAATAAAACTTATAACTTAATGGTGTAAAAAACGTTACCACTGCCAGTCAAAATGTATACTGATAAAGACATGTTAGTAATCATGCCAAGTTCGATAAAAGTAATAGGAATCAGTTGGAACCAATTGAAGATGGAGCTTTTGGAGCAATTGGAGCCTTTTGAAGCATTTGGAGTCTTTTGGAGCTGTTGGAGCCATTTGGAGCATTTGGAGCCTTTTGAAGCATTTGGAGCTGCCAAGCATTTGGAGCCATTTGGAGCTGTGTTAAGCATTTGGAGGCTGTTGGAGCATTTGGAGCCTTTTTTTGGAGCTGTTGGAGCATTTGGAGCTGCTGGAGACATTTGGAGCTGTCAAGCATTTGGAGGCCGTTTGGAGCATTTGGAGCCATTTGGAGCTGTGTTATGCATTTGGAGCTGTCAAGCATTTGGAGCGATTTGGAGCTGTGTTAAGCATTTGGAGGCTGTTGGAGCATTTGGAGCCTTTTTTTGGAGCTGTTGGAGCATTTGGAGCTGCTGGAGACATTTGGAGCTGTCAAGCATTTGGAGGCCGTTTGGAGCATTTGGAGCCATTTAGAGCTGTGTTAAGCATTTGGAGGCTGTTGGAGCCATTTGGAGCATTTGGAGCTGCTGGAAACATTTGGAGCTGTCAAGCATTTGGAGGCTGTTGGAGCTGTTGGAGCCATTTGGAGGCCGTTTGGAGCATTTGGAGCATTTGGAGCCTTTTGAAGCATTTGGAGCTGTCAAGCATTTGGAGCATTTGGAGCTGCTGGAAACATTTGGAGCTGTCAAGCATTTGGAGGCCGTTTGGAGCATTTGGAGCCATTTGGAACTGTGTTAAGCATTTGGAGGCTGTTGGAGCTTTTGGAGCCATTTGGAGGCCATTTGGAGCTAAGAAGTAGTCGTTGTACGTCTATGCAGGGCTAAATTTTTATAAGATTGCTGTCTTTCGCAAGTGATTCTGTAGTAGGATAGAAATTGTGTAATAAATATTATGTTTGTAAAAGACTTTTAGGTGTTTTATTCCTCGAACCTTACACTTTTCTGGTATTTTAATTAAATTTATTTTAGCTTCGTCCAGGATCGTGTCAAGGACCTTAGTCGATCTAATCAATCAGTATATAGATTACAAATTTATTTAATGAGTTTTGAACTTTTTCCCGAATCTCTAGCATTACAATTACGAATTTCCAATATGGTGGTCTTGATGTCTGATAGGATGATGGTAGTAGATGATTTAAAGTCTCTTTAAGAATGTTGAACTTGGTTTATTGGAATTATTATTTTTTTTTCTTCATAAAATTAAATGTTTTGCATCGATCGAGGATCGAACCAAGGACTGGAGCGGATCGAATCGATATGTAAGTTAATGAGTGATTTATTTAATGAATTTTGGATTTTTTTCCCGCTTTTCTAGCTACATTATTACATGATTTTTAGATGGCGGGGGGCACCTCCGTAATAAATGATTACTGCACTGTAGCGGGTTAGAATAAAATAATCCAGATGGAAATGTACTCTATAATACAAGTACACACACAAGATGGCGTACTCCAGCAGGTGGTATCCTCTGGTAGCATGTACTGAACATAAAATGTCGGATCCATGATGGTCGACAAGGACAAAGTAAAATTTCAAGGTCAAGGTCAAATTTCAAGGTCAATGTCAAAGTTCAAGGTCAAGGTCAAATTTCAAGGTCAAGGTCAAATTTCAAGGTCAAGGTCAAAGTTCAAGGTCAAGGTCAAAGTTCAAGGTCAATGTTCAATGTCAACAGTTGAGGACACAAGTTTAGTGACCAGATAATTATACTACATGGTATCGGCACACTCTAGCTGACGAAAACAAGATGGTTGTCTCCAGCGGATGAAGACAAGATGGCGGACATGATGTCATACCA
Organism: Bacillus rossius redtenbacheri; assembly: GCF_032445375.1. Lineage (NCBI taxonomy): Eukaryota > Metazoa > Arthropoda > Insecta > Phasmatodea > Bacillidae > Bacillus > Bacillus rossius. Next base: position 27,317,843 of record NC_086337.1, on the reverse strand, counting down.
GTTGACGATATATACCTTGGTATTGTTGGTGGTAGATCAGTCTAGGTAGCCTTCATGGAGGAAGGATCGACCGTTTACTCTCGCCGGGTATCGAACCAAGGACGTACATCGATATAATCAAACAGAATTGAAATACGTTAATTTTTTGATGAATTTTGGAATTTTTTTCATTAAAATCGGATAATAAATAAAGATTTTCAAGATGGCGTCCAAATTTCAAGATGGCGTACATGACATTATACTAGGTGACGATATATATGCTTTAAAAAAAGTGGTGGGAGTCAGTCTGTCTGCAGTCACCATTGAGGAAGGATCGGTCGCCATTTTTAATTTTTTTGCCCTCACCGGGTTCGAACCGAGGACTCCGAACTCCGTGTCGTTAATGTATATTTTTTATAAATAATGTATTAAAATTTTATTATTTAATTTTTTTATAATTTTTAAAAAAAAAATTTCATTAAAATCAGATAATAAATAAAAAAGTTAGAGATGGCGGTCGTAACGGAAATTGCAACAGTGACGTCATCATCCAAGATGGTGGAACACACAACGCCGGAATTTTCGAGAACACACAATTACATCATCCAAAATGGCGGATCCAAGATGGCGGATCCAAAATGGCCGCCGGGGTCAAGGTCAAACTTGTCCCGTTACGCTATGTCCCGTTACACTCATACAAGATGGCCGCCGTGACGTCACAATCAGAGATGGCGGACACCGGCACCGGCACCACGCGCCAGCGCCATGTCCTCGGCGCCCCTATTATATACTACTATTGTGCTAATTAAAAAAAAAAAAAAGTATATTCTTAACATGCTTGATGTTCATATAACATTTTTTTTTATCAAACAGGCCTTTATGTGTTTTTGCAACTTCATAAAACACAAAAAAAAAAACGCACTGGTAAACAACAACGCTACTTATTACGGTTTGCAAATTGTGGCCAAAATTTCATTACCGTTTTTACGAACTCACATCAGACAGAGAGACAGGGGAAAACTTTTTTTTTTCAGTTAGTAGAATATTTCTTCTTTTTTTTTTTCATTTGTTTGAACGTGCTGATAAGCTTTCAGGTGAATATGTTCACCGCATCGAGTCGAGACAGTTAAATAAAAAAAAATAAAAAAAGAGGGCCACTTTTTATCAGTGACGAATAGGTGCGTAATTCTTCCGGGGACCAGTGATTGGTGTTCCCCGGCGGACCGTCAACTTCTTAGCGCTACTTTTTGTTATTCCAAGCGACGCTCGTGGCTGATAACAAATGCACCCACCTCGTCCCGACTCGCAGTCATCTGGCTCTGCCGAGACTAAGTGGCCTGTTGCAATGTTCCAAGTGGCGAACATTACTTTTTCACAGCGACACCTGGCGTCCTACCCTGCAAAAAAATTTTTTTTAAAGAACTGAAATAATCACGTAAAATTACAGATATATTTTTTTTAATTTGTACAATTACGTTAAAAATCAAATATATCACTACAAAGAAAAAATGCTCGAATTAATACTGCTTTCAGATTTTTTCCCGGGCGTTCATGCTTTTTGTTGTCCCACACCTACATTAGTTGCAAAGTTATTTTGTAAACCGTTCTCTGAATAGCTTTCCAGTATCAACTGCGCACATTAATACGCATAATAAAACAAAAATCAAATTATTGCTGAATATTCGATAACTGCGTGGTTTTAAAAATCTATCTATTTAAGATTGCCCATGTGCCAATTTTCGTAAGCGCGACAAGAAATATTCAGTATTGTTTCCACATGTAAAATTAACCATAATGATGTGTTGTTTAAATTTTCTTTTTTTTTCTTGTAGGTTTACAAACTATTTCTTGGCAACTGGTTTCCAAAGTAATCTTTTGTAAAAGTATAAAAAAAATCTGTTTGGCGAAGCGTCTGTGGAAAACATTTCTCTTGTGTGTGTGGGGGGGGGGGGGGGGGGGAGGTGTTTCCCGCATTAAATGACCTTTTATGCCTAAACGTTTGTCACAATGTGCCTGTGTCATCCTGTACAAAACTAATGATTTATCTCAAACACTTAATTTATTTAGGCTCCAAAATTATAATAAACATTTATTTTAAGCATACGTTCTGTATATTTTGTTCTATATATTTTGTAGCAGTGCCCATTAGAAAAATACAGACTTCATTTTTTAGTATAAACGTCATTGTATTCGTGTTTGTGTCAAAAAAATTTTATTCGAGAGAGCTATCGGTTTTAATTTACAGAAAATTACCTTAATTAATAGTGAAGGCCATAAAAAATAAGTGATCTAGTATTACAGTACTCGCCTGTGATGGGTAACTATGTAACCTATCGTATGACACACAGACTATGTTTACAAGAGGTGTTGTAATACAACACTTATAAAATTATTGTAACGTATTAGAAAAGCCATGTGGCAATGAACCCACATCTACTTAACCATTAGTGATTATAAGTACACAGCTAACATTTTATATTTGAACCTCCCACCCACTTATTTTGCTAGCAGTTGTGTGTCCGTTCAACAGATAGCGCCACATGTCACTCAAAACGTGATTTCAGTTTCCACCATAAGAGTCGCGTCTCTATATTTTCGTCTTTTTTTTTATCATAAATCAGGAAGGGCTACAGATGGAGCATTAGCCGTCAGACGTGAAGCCATTTTTTCCCCAATTTATTTCTGATTTTCACATACCAATATGGCGGCGTTTGTTTATATTTGTATCAAGTGCTCTAGCCTGCTTTTATTAATGTATGTAGTTACGCTATTCGGAAAAAAGTTAAATCAAAATATAACTAATTAATACGTTTTAATTAAAACTCCATAACGCATCTTCGTAATACAAATGTAATGATATGGGTTGACATATATCTCCAATTTAACCTAAAGTACAGGAACACCTGATACATTTGTACACAAACGGCCGCCATATTGGTACGTGTAGTACACTGATATCCCCCTTCCCTTTTGGCTTCACCCCCTCGTCTAGAATCGGACATTATGCTCCATCCGTTTACAGTGAAGCATCGATTATCCGAACTAATAGAAAACTGGGGGTGTTCTGATAAACGATATTTCGGATAACCGATCATTTTAGGAAGAAAAAAAATCTCTAGTTTCATATGAGCCCAGTTAAACAAATAAACAGTGATGATAAACACAAATATGTATGTATTTTGTACGAAAGTAGTCACAGAATATCTAATATGTAAGCAAATTGCAGTACACAAAGGAACGCATAAACAAAGGAACAACGAAAAAAAAATCAATTATGTAAAGAATAAAATGATCAAAAAAATCTGCATAAAATTAAAAGTACTGTGGGTCGACGTAAGAAGTGCAAAATTTTATTTTGCTGTTGCGCAAATTTTGAATTTATTTCGCCTTCTGGAACGCATTCGGTCAACCGGTCGTGCGGTCGACTCGAAAGGTTCGGATGATATCGACGCTCCACTTTTTTTTTCCCCTCGCCGTTGCTTTCTGCGGCGGGAAGCCTATGATGTACATTCTATATTGCACAGACCCAAATACTCACGTTGGCAAGCCTTCTTTTCACAGACGAGAGAGCCAAACGCCCGATCGTGCATCTTCGGTTGTTTTCTTTTTTTGTTCATTGTAAATAAATATACAACTCATGATAACTAATGGTCAATTAGGTTAGGTTAGCTACATTAAAAATACTTTAAAACATTGTGGACGGTTGATTTGGTTAGGATAGCTACATTAAAGATACTGTGAAATCATGTAAACGGTTTCCTAGCCCTGGATAGCTACATATTAAAAAGTTATTTGCTAAGCAACCATAAAATGATTTTGCAGTATTTATAATGTAGCTATACTTACCTAATATAACCAACTTTCCACAATGTTTTAAAGTATTTAACATGTAGCTAACCTATCCTAATCGACAGCAAAATTTAATGCTAAACCGGTTTATACAATGAGATAGAACAAAAAAAAGCGAGTATGAACTTCGGGGAACTTCGGGTTTGGCTCTCTCGTCTTGAAAAGAAGGCTTACCAACGTGAGTATTCGGGTCTGTGCAATATAGAATGTACATCATAGGCATCCCTTCTGGGGCACGGAGCTCGCCAGCTCGTCGTGTCTGCAGGCGTGGAGGCGGCGTGCCGTCACGTGGGTGAAGTATCTTTTCCAACCTCGCTATCACCAAGTTGTACACGCCCAAAGCATTGCTCGACCACGTCTGGTTTTGGTCAGTAAGTACGAATTAGAATCCCCGTCGTTAAACACCGTCATCTCCATCCAAAACTCAATTTACACCACCGGACAGCTAAAGGACCAAAGAATTCGTTACGCCAAGCGAGGGACTGCGACGCATCGCGCGTGGTGCGAGGGAGGAAGCGCCGCCATTTTGAGGTCATTTTGCTGCGTTTCGATATTTCCATTTAGTATAACTTTTGACTGGGAGAAGCTACGACGTTCGTCTGAGTTTCAATCGTCAGTTCACGGCAAAATCTTATCGATTGCATGTATAAATTAGTGTAAAATAATTACAGTGAATATACATAAAATAGCGTATTTTATATTTTGTATAGAAAATATTATCTGTTACGTAGATACACGTATTCACGTACAACACACGGACGTGTCCATGACACAGCCACACAGTAATTTAAAACTGTTGACGAATGTTTTGGGTTTTTAACCCGGGGAAGCCTACAACTCACGTAGTTTCGGTTCCCTACCACGTTCGTGCAACTTCGGATTTCTCTCAAAAATTGAAATTAAAAAAAATTCGAAGGGTTAGGTTAGGTTATGTTAGTTCAGTCACAACATGCCTGTTTTCATTGGAAACTTCTGATTTAGCGGCTGAAGTGGCGTTAATACCAAAACGCCAAACTTCGGAAATCTTCAGAAATTCTTGCAGGGAACCGAAACTACGTGAGTTGTAGGCTTCCCGTTTAAGCCGACATGGCGCAACAATTAGCTGAAGTGGAAGGTACGGACTCAGGGGAGTAGGAACCGGCGGGGGGGGGGGGGGCGGCAGGGGGGACGTGTCCCCCTGAATTTTTGGGTGGAGGGGACTGTCCCCCCCCCCCCCCCCCCCCCAACTTTCTAGACCGTGATATTTTTATTTTATAATATTATTCTGCCCAACTTTATTTGTAATTCCTTCACTCTCAAATTTTATCTTAAGGAAACAATAATAATTTTAACATCGATGTATCCAATGGTTAGATACAAAAACTGCTTAAAAAGCGCTATTTTGCACTTTTAAAATCAAAATTTTCCGGTGGAGGACCCCCGGTAAGAGGGGAATGGGTTTACATGACATGAGAATCATTATTTGTCCCCCCCAACTTTATGAACACAGCTACGCCAATGGGTACGGTGCTGGTTGCAGGATGGCGCGCTGCTGCTGCGCCCTGGCGGCGGCCTGTCTGGCCCTGGGAGCCGCCCTGCTGCCCTCGAGCCTGGCCCAGCCGGCGCCCAGGCAACCAGCCGGCGACCTGGACGAGGCCTTCGGCTACGGCGACAAGCGCGCGCCCGCCATGGGCTTCCAGGTGCGGCGCGCGACGTCCTCTTTCCCGCCCTCCCCCTCACCTCCTCTCGGCCCACCTCTCCCCATTCCCCCCTCCAACCCTACCCCTCACCCACCGGGGAAGCCTTCTTTTCACAGACGAGAGAGCCACACCCGAAGTTCCCCGAAGTTCATGCTCGCTTCTTTTTTTTTCCGTACCAAAACCATAGGCGTGCGCACGGTAGGTGCGACAGGTGCCTTGGCACCACCATTAGGGTTAACGTTATTTTGTTTTTTATAAGCATAAATAATACATACTTACAAAAATCCGTATTATTTCCAAAAAAAAATCTGTTTTCCAATCGTGTCGAGTTACAGACATGTGCTCATAACACTATCAGTATATCAATTATCAATCGAACCAACTATACACACGGAAACAAGCCAGTTGCAATTACTTGTGTTGAACACGCGGGCCGCGGCTACGAAATTTCTGAAATGTAAATACTTCTCATAGTTCTCCTCGAATTACATAGAATGCGCGCTCGGTGTCCACTGTTCACTCCACTCGGCAGGCGCACGGAATAATAGCCACCGTCCGCCAGGGTTTATTTAAAAAAGAGAGAGAGTTTAGTTAGTTAAAAGGATAGGCTTACTCGATGATTTATATGCAGTCGCCGATAAAACATTTTTGTTGTATTCCAAAAACATGTAAGTACGGTTTTTCAAAGCCACCAGCATGAATTCCGTGCAAACAATTTGTGCAATTTACTTTATGGCTCAACAAAGCTTAAAACTGTAAATAGTTTAGTAGTTTTCCTGGTGATTATAACGTTCAAAGCCATAATTTGTCATAAAAAATGTTAAAATTTTTACATCTGTGTATTTAATGTTTTTGTTCGGAAACACCTTAAAAGGCACCATTTTGCGCTTTCAAATCCAAATTCTTTAGGCTCGGGGTCCGTGAATGACAGGACTGTAGTGTAATCTGGCACCACCAATACTGAAGTCCTGCGCACGCCTATGACCACAACAGGTGTATTTATTTGGGATGTAGCTTAAGGTGGGTTTACGATTGAAAATTAAGAATTAAGAATTAAGACTTAGTCGTGTACTTACCAGATGACTCTATGTAAACTAGTGGAATGGTTTATGATTGTCGTGTGTGAATTTTGACGGGTTGTGTGAGAACCATATGATGACTTAAGACTTAACAGAAATGGTTATATTTTATATTTTTCGTTAAGACTTAAGGGAAGCGACCAATCACAACAAACCAGAACCTTTCAGCCGGAAGTTTATGTCTTGGTATTGTACCGAGCGAGGCAGTATTTTTGGTTGGAATTCGTATATTTGTCATTTGTAATCATCATCCATTTCGAAAAATAGAAATCCCATTTGTCAATAACTTATTTCAAACCTGCTACTCCATTTCGAACAATGGCCGACAATGTGTTTTGTGCTGTGATTGGTTGGAATTAACGACTTCTATGTCAATCATAAACTGGAAAATGAAGTTTTGACTTAATAGTGTGCTCGATGTTAATTATAATTCTTAAGGAAATCAATTGTAAACCCAGCTTTACTCATACGTCATTCGCCGTTCTATCTCATTGTATAAACCGGTGTGGCATTCAATTTTGCGGTCGATTAGGATAGGTTAGCTACATTATAAATACTTTAAAACACTGTGGATGGTTGGTTATATATGGTTATTATGGCTACATTAAAAATACTGTAAAATCATTTTATGGATGCTTAGCAAATAACTTTTTAATATGTAGCTATCCAGCGCTAGGAAACCGTTTACATGATTTTACAGTATCATTAATGTAGCTATCCTAACGAAATCAACCGTCCACGATGTTTTAAAGTACCTATTTATAATGTAGCTAACCTAACCTAATTAGTTATCATGAGTTGTCCAAAATAAACATTCACGGACACACAGCAAACGAAAAATATGGTGGTGTACAAATAAATACCGTTGCATTGTTTATGGTCTTTCCTTTTATCAACACCGCCATATTTATTTACAATGAACCAAAAAAAAAAACGAAGATGCACGATCGGGCGTTTGGCTCTCTCGTCTGTGAAAAGAAGGCTTTCCATCACATTTCCCGCTCTACCCCTCCCCCCATTCCCCCTCACCAAAAACCCACCGGCTCGCTCCGAGCGATGCCAACCTTGTCACGAAAACTTTTCCTCGTTACATTTGACAGTGAATGTGTACGATGCGCGCGCACCGTTCAACGAAATTTTTCACAGGATGGGGGGAAAAAAAACCTACATACAAATAAAGAAATAATAGTTTTCTTTTTAATATCACACTTTAGTGATTTATACTGAATACTGCTCCACAACATTGAAAACATGTGTTCATATGAACATCAGTGATAGAAATTTTGTTTATAAACTTTTCAAGTGTATTTATACGTACTTAACTGATGTTATGTTCCCGCATGCATAGGCATATAATATGGAATTCATTTTAAGCTATTCAATGCTGCGTTGCTAACTATTCAATTATGGATACACTAGATAAGTTAAAAATATTCGTAATATTTTCTCTGCATGGAAAATGAGCAAATATTTAATCAATTATTTTGTAGGTAATATTGGAAAACATGAATATGTTATGTAAATTAAGTTATTAAAATTTTCCAGAAGTTTACAGAAGTTTTCAAAATATTTCCAGTATAAATATTTTTACTTTGAAATCTACCTACACCTTTAGGCTGTGCCGAAAAGGATTTTTATTATTACTAATTATTTCCATGCTAAATTAAAGTTGGTATTTTTTGTATTACGAAACGTAATTATAACTTCTAGCGCGCGTGTGTAAGAACATGCACCGAATTATTTTCCATATGACTGTATAGAGTTAAAAGAGCAAACATCCCTGAAAGTTCAAGTTTACATCCACAGAAACAATCAGATATTCACCTCACCACGGTCACATAAATTGCTTATGCGTTTTGTTGCTTGTACCAATAATTGTAGTATATCGTTCGATCCTTTAATTAATTCTCATACAGTAAATATTAATGTTTTCAAACAGTGGAATGAGTTTTTCCTTACTTTTCTGCTAGATAAAAATTAATAATAAAAAAATTTTAATTCACTTTTAGCAACAAAATTATTAATTTCCATAGATGAGAACATGTATTTTTAATGTGAATTTAATAGGGGATTACTTTGTGTTCATTTTTTTAGTAGTAGTAGCATTATTTTTTTTTTATTTTTTACTTTATTTGGACTGTGCTCACTTTCAATGTGTTGTGTACGATTGCTTTAATATCCGCGTCTACACTTCACATTTGATATTTTTCCTATTATTTTTTTCTTTATTTATGTTGTTTGTATTGTTCTATACTTGTATAGTGCCAGACAATTTTGGACTATCTCTGTTGGCCGGCACTTGATAAATGTATACTAAATAAATAAATCGCAATAGCGTGACTGTGGCGACGCGTATATTTCTAAACAAACAAGTTCGACATATCTAGACTTTTCGATTAGAAATATTTTTTTCTATTTCGATCACGCCGCGGTAGCGGCTTTACTTAAATGTATGTCAGCAATTTAATTTTATAAACATGGTTAAACTGGTGCATTGATAATTTTACAATTATTCTTGTATTTCTAAGGTTTTATTTACTAAACTTATCTGTGGAATCTCTGAAATGTGTTTACGCACAGTAATTTTTTTTACACAAATTTTTCTCTCGAACATATGAGTAAAAAAAAAACGCAAAGCTTTGATTGTTGTCGTATGTTCGGTGCGTATGTATAAAATCGTATAGTTTTTGTCGTCGCGCGGGTACAAAAACCGTGTGTTCACAACGACGCAATATTTCGCTGCCATCGCGCCACTGTGATTCCAGCGGGCTTATTACGAATACTCACGTGACGTGCCGTATCCTCCACGCTCCGCCGAAACACGCGCCGTATTTGATGATTACAAACCAACGTGCTGTGTGTGTTCCGTTTACATCCGCGGGACTTGTGAGCCAACGGTAAAATTCAGTGTCGTCAAATGCAATCAACCACTGAATATTTAACGTGTGCGTTAAATAAAACTAAGTATTTAATTTTTTATTTCAGTGATAAATAACTATTTATTTCTTTAAATAATTAATTTTCCGTTACAACCATTTAAAACTATCTGTGTTTTGTTTGATAATTATTTCATTTGAACATGGAGTAAAATAAATTTGTGTCGTCAATGTTGCAAGTACCTGTGTTTTGCTACAAGCAAAAATAAAACCATACATATCGGTACTGCAGTAAGAGCTGCTAACCTCAAATATTTTTTACGTTAAACTTCATTGTAGATAGGTTTTGGTTCATAACACACCCAGCTATTTTTAATTTTTAAAGAAAAAAGTGCCAATCAAATTTCACGTTTTTTGATACTTATTGTAATTTAATTACATCACTAACCCCCTATTCGTTTCACACCACCAACTGATACACACGTGGTATATAACGTAGCACCGGTGCGATAAATTCCGTACGAAATTTGTGTTAATACTCAAGGTTACGGTACGTACTGTCATAACAGTCATCAATGTCAAAAGTTTGACGAAAAATGTTGTGTTCGTAATGACGCAGCTTCTCCCTGCGGTAACCTCCGAGACCTTCGAAGATTACCGTGTCTTATATCGCAGAATATGCGTTCATTTATGTTGTGTAAGTTAATACTACGTTGAATATGCCCAGGCCTTAACCCAGACTCATCCCAACCTAATGCTGCGGGCTGAATATATTTAGTTTAAATTTAAATTTTGCTTTTACTATCACCACATTTACGTGTGTCAAACATTCGTACATATATAAATATACCTATACATTTATAATAATGTCACATGCCTACGAAAAGGATAGCAAAACCTTGCTAATAGGCACGAAAAAAAAAAACACAAACAAAAACTAAACATTTGACAGCGTGCAGTAACTTTGTCTGTCACCGGCGGGAAGCCTAAGATGCACATAAAGTTCTGCCATTCCCGATTACACCCGAACAATTCACCTTCGGCCAACCTAGGGTTTATTTATATATATATATATATATATATGTTTATTTTTATGTAGCTATACTAACCTAACTACCCGTCCATAGTGTTTTAAAGTGTTTTAATGTAGCTAACCTAACCGACCACTTTTAATATTTGAATTCATTTTTCCTGCGCAAAAATAAAACAAATCCCGAAGTTGGCCGAAGGTGAATTGTTCGGGTGTAATCGGGAATGGCAGAACTTTATGTGCATCTTAGGTCTCCCGTGGTCCGGCACCAAGTTCCACTCCATCGTTATCACGAAGCGACGAGTGCGCTGGAAGTGTAAGAACGGGACGGGCATGGTTGTTGCATTGTTGCAGGGCATGCGCGGCAAGAAGGACATGGACCTGGCGGGCAAGCGCGCGCCCTCCAGCGGCTTCGTGGGCATGCGCGGCAAGAAGCTGCTGCTGCCAGAGGACCTGGATCTCTACGAGAAGCGCGCGCCGTCGGCCATGGGCTTCCAGGTGCGACACACGACACACTCCCGCCGTGTTCCGTCGCGGCCAGGATTGTTTGGCATCATTAAAAAATAGTTTTTTATTACATACAAATGATTCTCCATGGTAGCGTTATTCTCCATGGTAGCGTTAAACGTTTAACGCTACCTTGTTGGAAGTCGCATTTGAAGTATAACATCAAAAAGAAATGGGTGCGTGTAATTAGGTACGCGCGTGAGAAGTTATACTTCTTTGGCATCATTAAAAAATAGTTTTTTAATTGCATGCAAATTATTCTCCATGGTAGCGTTATTGTCCATGGTAGCGTTTAACGTTTAACGCAACCTTGTTGGAAGTCGCATTTGAAGTATAACATCTTAAAGAAAAAGGGTGCGTGTACTTAGGTACGCGCGTGAGAAGTTATACTTCTTTGGCATCATTAAAAAAAATAGTTTTTTTAATTACATGTAAATGATTCTCCATGGTAGCGTTATTGTCCATGGTAGCGTTAAACGTTTAACGCAACCTTGTTGGAAGTCGCATTAGAAGTATAACATAAAAAAGAAATGGGTGCGTGTACTTAGGAACGCGCGTGAGAAGTTATACTTCTTTGGCATCATAAAAAAATAGTTTTTTTAATTACATGCAAATGATTCTCCATGATAGCGTTTTTCTCCGTGGTAGCGTTAAACGTTTAACGCAACCTTGTTGGAAGTAGCATTAGGAGTATAACTTCAAAAAGAAAAATGGGTGCGTGTACTTAGGTACGCGCGTGAGAAGTTATACTTATTTGGCATCATTAAAAAAAAATTGTTTTTTAATTGCATGCAAATGATTCTCCATGGTAGCGTTATTCTCCATGGTAGCGTTAAACGTTTAACGCAACCTTGTTGGAAGTCGCATTATAAGTATAACTTCAAAAAGAAAAATGGGTGCGTGTACTTAGGTACGCGCGTGAGAAGTTATACTTCTTTGGCATCATTAAAAAAAATAGTTTTTTAATTGCATGAAAATGATTCTCCATGGTAGCGTCATTCTCCGTGGTAGCGTTAAACGTTTAACGCAACCTTGTTTGAAGTCGAATTAGAAGTATAACTTCAAAAATAAATGGGTGCGTGTACTTAGGTACGCACGTGAGAAGTTATACTTCTTTGGCATCATTAAAAAAAATAGTTTTTTTAATTACATGTAAATGATTCTCCATGGTAGCGTTATTGTCCATGGTAGCGTTAAACGTTTAACGCAACCTTGTTGGAAGTCGCATTAGAAGTATAACATAAAAAAGAAATGGGTGCGTGTACTTAGGTACGCGCGTGAGAAGTTATACTTCTTTGGCATCATAAAAAAAATAGTTTTTTTAATTACATGCAAATGATTCTCCATGGTAGCGTCATTCTCCGTGGTAGCGTTAAACGTTTAACTCAACCTTTTTGGAAGTCGCATTAGAAGTATAACTTCACAAATCGTAACGAGTGAATGGACGGGTGTCGTGGCTGGCTGCAGGGCATGCGCGGCAAGAAGTACGACGACGGCGTGTTCGCGGACGACAAGCGGGTGGGCTTCGTGGGCATGCGCGGCAAGAAGCAGCCGGACGAGGAGCAGGAAGACGGCGGCGACGAGGAGATGCTGGAGCTGCAGGAAGCGCTGCTGGGCCGCGACGACTACTACAAGAGGGCGCCCTCGGCCGGCTTCCTGGGGCTGCGCGGCAAGAAGGCGCCCTCCGACTCGTCCTTCTTCGGCATGCGCGGCAAGAAGGACCCGCGCGACCTGGACGAGCTGCTGTACTACCTGGGCGCCGGCCTGCGCGAGCCCGCCCCGCGCCAGAAGAGGTTCCCCAGCAGCATCAAGAAGAAGCCCAGCGGCTTCGTGGGCATGCGCGGCAAGAAGTACTGGGCCGACAGCTCAGGTCAGTTCCTCTCAACTGCTTCCATGCCATCCAATAGCGGATCCAGAGGGGGGGCTAAGGGGCTCAAGCCCCCTCCAAAAGCATCTGGGTCCACTATTTTTTTAGTGTTTGCCTTGATAAAGCCTAGCCTCAACTGGGTCAAGCCCCTCCCAAACCAAAATCCTAGATCCGCCACTGATGCAATCACCTCCGTATTCCGTAAGGGAAGCCTTCATTTCACGGACCGAGAGAGGCCAACACCCGAAGTTCCCCGAAGTTAATGCTCGCTTTTTTTTTGTTTACAACATGATCTCGCAGCATCTTTAATGTAACTATCCTAACCTAATCAACCGTCCACAATGTTTTAAAGTATTTATAATGTAGCTGACCTAACCTGATTGACCATTAGGATATCATGAGTTACAATGAACCAAAAAAAAAAAACCGAAGATGCACAAATGGGCGTTCGGCGCTCTCGTCTGTGAAAAAGAAGGCTTCGCCATTCCGCAAGGCCCGTTGCACAAAGACACGGAAACAAGAGGGTCTACAATGGCGCGCAGGTGGAGACGGACCAGTACGGATCAGCTCGGCTGTTCCGTTAGACCAACAGAAGCCGAGTACTTGGTTGCGGTGGTAGCCATATTTGTTTATTTTCTAAATACGTTAAAACTTGTTTTAATTAAAAGAATTATCTAGTGTTATACTATTACTTTGTTGTTTGTTTTTATTATATACGTAATATATGCCCATGCTATGATCTCGAAACATTATATATATATATATATGTGTGTGTGTGTGTATGTATATATATATATATATATATATATAATTAACCTTTAAATGCAATCTCATTGGTTGGCATTTGTTACGTTCCCGTGCATTGCGCAAGCAACAGACGCGATAGTGAAATGTTCCATGAGATCCGTCTCCGTAGAGTTACGAGTACTGTAACGTTTACAGTCTTAAAGCTGGGGGTTGAAAAGTTATACATTAACTAATAGGGTGTGGGGCCCGACAGAATTAATTGCCTCCGAGCCCTTGATATCTCTCGACGGCACTGGAGATCAATAATAATAAGTTTAGGCATATATCCTTCGAACAACGTACATTTTTGAACCCCCATTCTATAATGGCACGGAAACGGAGCACTTGAACGTAAAACCGTTTTTAAAATAGCGCGCAGACGGAGACGGACCCGTACGTATTACCTCGGCAGTGCTGAGCTCTTCCGTTTACGTTGCCCCGTGCGACCAATACAAGCCGAGTACTTGGCCATGTTTGTTTATTTTCAAAATACGTTAAAAGTGGTTTCAAGTAAAAAAATATTTAATGTTCTATTATTACTTACTCGTTTATTTTTATTTTACATGTAAATTCTGCCTGTGCTATAATCTACAAGCATGTTTATTTTTAAATAAATTAATATTTCGTAACCTTGAAATGCAATCTCATTGGTTGGCATTAGTTACGTTCCCGCGCGTCGTGGAAGCTGCAGACACGACAGTGAAATGTTCCGGAAGATACTTCTCCGTTCACGTGATCCGTCTCCCGTTTCCGTGACATCGTAGAACGGGCCAGAGACAATAACCGGTCCGCTAGGAAATACAAAAGGAAATCAAAGAACTGGGCCAAATACACCGTCGGTGAAACAAGGGTGCAAGATATTTTATTTCACTTTCCGTCCGTGATGCTGGGTTCGTCCGTACATTGCTTCCCCTCGCTGACCAGATCGAATCTTGTCAGGATTGTGGTAACTGTAGAATGATGGGCTGAAGCTGTGTCTCGTTGAGTGGAGTGGAAGGGAAAACAGGAGGGTGGGGAGGGAGAGGTGAGAGAGAAATCCAATAAAGTATGGGGTAACAGAAGCAGGTGTGTGAAAAAAACATTCCCCCAGCCCCTGGGGTCGATCACTCTTTCTACTGCCCGTCAGCCAGAAGTCGTCCTTTATATAGTCTCTCTCGCAATATGAAGGTTCTAGAAAGTATCACCAGCTACCGTCTATCACCTGCAAAGCATCGCGTGATGTTTTTTTTTACAACAATTGACAACCACAAGGTGTTTACAAGCACTGTTGAATGAACATCAGTGTAAAGAAAGAAGGGTGGAAGAAAGAAAGTAGAAAGAAAAGAAATAAAAAAATATATATAAAATGAGACCACTGGTACTAATTTTAAGAACTATCAAATTCGAGAGAAATTGCATGATACACACTATATACCTATATTTGGAAGAAAATACTCGGAATAGATGCAGAGGTCATAAGTTTAGTGTTTTACTCATAATTAATTTTGTACCTACAATTTGACGGGTACATTACAATTTTAATATTAATTTTAAGGCTTCTACATCTGGCATTCCATGCCACATGAACTGCAACCATATTATTGAAATTTTACTCTCAACGAGTCCAAAGAAGTTTCACTTAATTGTGAAATAAAACATATTATAAACGTGTGCTTTCTATTCTCTTTCTTTTCCATTTAACCAGACTGAGCTACAGGAAGTTACCAAGTACCTATTTTTTTTTGTTCAATTAAATACTTAAATGTTTATTTAATGGTTTCAGAACCTTAGAGGCTAACTTAAGTTCCAATACTAGCATGAATTAAAGAACATAAAATTGTGTGGTCTTGAGTTTTGAACTAACTGTTTATAGTGTCTGCCATTTTTCCCTCGCTGACGCCACAGATGTTTTCAACACGATTGGTAAGATTAGATACCACCCATCACGCTACTGTGATTTCAGCATCATATTTATACAGAGGTGCCCATCCCCCCAATCACTAAGACTCACCCCCCCCCCCTAACCTAATGATGCGCACCCCCCCCCCCCCCCCCCCGAAATTTTTTATGCCATTTTCTCAATGATTTACTCAATTATTTTATAATATTATACTTTTTTAGTATTATATTTTATCACATTTTGCATTAATATTATACTTTTTTAGTATTATATTTTATCACATTTTGCATTAATTAACACTGATTTTGTAATAATAATTTTGGTCATATCAGGTAATATTTCCATCCTGAACCGTCAGATGCCAAACTGCTTTTGTTGAGGAAAGTGCGGGGTTGTCAATTTGATTTACAAGATCCCTTTCAATTATCAAAGCACCAGAAACGTATTTTCACATTAGAAGCTATAATTATGTAAATAATATATACATTTTTCTCGTCTTTTAACCACCCCCCCCCCCCCCCTGAAATTTTAATGACGCAGTCTGCGTCGTTACCCCCCCCCCCCCCCCCCTTGTGGGTACCCCTGATTTATAGATGCTTTTTTAGTAGGTACCTACCTAAATAAGTACTGCTAACCTCAAAAGATTCACTGGCTGTTCTGGTTTGATTCTTTTAAGGCCCTTTCTACAATGACATGAAAGTGGACATGAGCTGAATCCGAATACTAGCCTAATGGATTCCTCAGCTAAGGGATCCACTAAAGGTGCATCGAAGTGGACGCGGCCTTTTTGTGTTGCTTCCAAATTCTCACAAGGGAAGCTGATGCATCCCTACACACTTCAACTAATATTCTAGATTTCTGGGATGCGACACTCGAATAAATTGATTCGTCCATACATCCATTATCTTCGGAATAGTTTTTTATGTGTTTGCATATAATATTACTTCAGTTTCTTGGCATAAAATTTGTTTAAAATGTTATAAGTGTTAAGTAATAACTGAAACAGAGACAAATAACAGCGTTAAAAAAAAACACACAAAGCCGAAAGGGTTATTTAATGCTCATTTCAAGTATTTATAATATTTTGAAATTCATAACTTTCTTTTTATATATTTTTCATGTTTTAATTACATAAATTGTTTCAAGTTAAAGTACATCTAGTGTTTTATAATTACTTTGTGGTTTAGTTATGTTACATACATATGTCAATCCTGAGTGTGTTACGATATCGGAGCTCAAACTATATTATCAATTAAATAAATCATTTGTAACTGTGAAATCCTCGGTTGCCATTTGTTACCTTTCAGTGCCGTTGTGAAACGGGAATCCTTCTTTTCACAGACGAGAGAGCCAAACGCCCGATCGTGCATCTTCGGGTTTTCTTTTTTTGTTCATTGTAAATAAATATGGCGGTGTTGATAAAATGATACTAATTGTCAATTAGGTTAGGTTAGCTGCATTATTAATACTTTAAAACATTGTGGACGGTTGATTTGGTAAGGCAGAGGTGCCCACTCCCCCCCCCCCCCCTCCAAATTTTTTATGCTATTTTCTCAATGATTTACTCAATTATTTTATAATATTATACTTTTTTAGTATAATATTTTATCACATTTTGCATTAATTTAAACTTATTTTTTAATAATAATTTTGGTCATATCAGGTAATATTTCCATCCTGAACCGCCAGATAACTGCTTTTGTTGAGGAAAGTGCGGGGTTGCCAATTTGATTTACAAAATCCCTTTCAATTATCAAAGCACCAGAAACGTATTTTCACATTAGAAGCTATAATTATGTAAATAATATATACATTTTTCTCGTCTTTTAACCCCCCCCCCCCCCCCTCAAATTTTAATGACGCAGTCTGCGTCGTTACCCCCCCCCCCCCCCCTTGTGGGCACCCCTGGGTTAGGATAGCTACATAAACAATATGGAAAAAAAGCATGAACTTCGGGTTTTGGCTCTCTCGTCTGTGAAAAGAAGGCTTCCCTTGTGAAACGGGCACAAGCTTCCTGCAAAGCAGTGTTGCCAACACACGACCGACTGTTTGGCACGCCTGTTCCGCAGATGCAGCACTCCTGGAAGACAGCGAAGCGGAGGTCAAGTCAGCCCAATGAACCACGTTGACGACCCGCCCTCATGCAGCGAGTTGTGTCTCGCTCTCCTTGCTGCAGCAATAGGCGACTACTACCACTCAGACATGTTCCTCTGCAGTTAGTACTACAGAACTCTATCCCCTGTGTACTCACACTGAAACATTGTTTCCCCATAAACGTGTTTTCCACCTCCAGGTCTCAATAACAAACTTTATTCCTAATTCCTTCCTAATATTGCACAATGTAAACTAAAAGCATTTACAATGGTCTCATTCGACTGTTTTCATTTACATTACGAAAATGTTACTCTTTTTAATTACTATCATAAACTTATGTTGTTGAAAGTGTTGGACACTTGTCTACATTACCTAACCTAATCTATGACTGTCTACAATTTACGTACTGTACTAGCGTACTTGTTTTCTTTGAATAATGTTTGTGTAAAAGATAAAACTGTGAAGTAAATAAAATTAAAAAAATACTGTTACACAATGGACAGAAGATGAAATCAAAAATTTTTTGTTTTGAATGGCCAGAATAATTGCTACATTGTAGAGGGAAATGTGAGGAAAATTAAAATTTTATTTTTTAAATACAGAGAAATTAAATGTATTTAAAAAGTGTAAGTACACTGTGTCACATGATTCAGTGTTTGTACAATATGCCCATGAGCACACAATCACAAACATTGTCTCTGCAATACATTTTGCACTGAATAAGATCACTACAAATCAAGTACAGTGAAACCTCATTAATAAAAACCGTCTTAATACAAGACTCTCGCTAAAACAAAATATTAATTGTTTTTGTTTCCAAGGGTAAATAATTACACGTAGTAAAGTATGGTTAGTATAAATGTCCCAGATTAATGTAAAGAAATAATGTGAAGTTTCAACTAAGTAAAATAATCCTGATGCCATTGCTTTGATTCATTGTAGGATGGGGAAAAAAACATGGAAATTTTAGTCTCATTAAAATGATGGCAGTAAGACTCTTTGTAGGTAATTTCTAGACCTTTTGCTTTATTCTTCTGTCTTAAATCCTTTTTAGTGTGATATCTATATGTAAGAAAATACTTTTTGAGCCACATGTGTAGCCATCTAAAAATTGTATTTTACAATCCCTAAAAGAAAAGTACATTTGGTATAGTATAAAACTGTGGGCAAGTATAAATGTGATTCGAATTTGATTTAGAAATTATATAAATATTGTGATTAAGTTTTGTAATAGTTCAATGAATACAAACCTCATTATTGCAAAGTGACTAATTATGATCCCTTCAGGTTTGTATTTTTGAGGTTTGACTATAAGTACTTATAACTTTGTTATTATCACAATAAAATTTAATTCTTTTTTAAAATTATTATAAATACATAAAATGAAACTGAAATTCTCAATGGGAGACGGTAAAACGTCTCAGGGTACTATATATGTATTTCCAACAGCTACAGTTGCAGAGCTTCTTATAACTTTTTTTTTCAAGAAAATAATGTTTAAAAATGTCAGGTGCTGAAAATTCCACCACAAACAAAATCATTTATCAACATGTATCACGCATACAAAAAAGTATCATCAGTTGCCAAATCATAGCTGTAAAACATACATTTTAAAGGCAAGTATCCACATACCTAATTACAGCTACATAGTTCACCAACGCAAGCTTAGAAGCCTGGCCTGATAAGTGCACACATACTGCTCACAGCTGTCTCCTTGGTACCATATATTGTGTATGCTTCACTTAGGCCTACACATGCTGTTTATCAGTAGGATGCTCTTGACACATTTAAAAACTAAAATAACTTTTTTTTTCCTTTTAGTGATGCATGTAATCATCCTCACTCATCTTCATTTATGCATGCCTATCAGAACAAAGGAAATTAAAGTTGGTATGATTAACCCGTTTTAACTACGACACATAGTCACCAGGAGAATATGCAGAATTTCATTTCCGGGGAGGGATGGAACCACTTTTCCCACTGCTTGCTTTCCATTTCTTGGTGGGGTGGATTCATTCCTTTCCCCCCCTTGCGTACACCCGTGCTTGTGGCCCTACTGCTGTCTCCGAGCCCCGACTAATACCAGCCCCGGATGTCAAGAGGCCAACCCCTTCGCCGAGACAAGGGGACAGTCGTCCCGCACCGCCGACCCGAGGCAGACGGTGTACAGCGGCGTACCTGGGAGTCGTGGCGCGTGTCACCAACACTGCTCAGCAAAAACCATTCCCGCCTCAGCCCGACTTGGCCGAGCGCCGAGAGAATGACAGCTCATTCGAGTCAAACTACTATTGTTTTAATAGTACTATGCCTTACTTCTGCAGTTTTATTTGCAGTCACGCAGTTCCAAGGTTTTTACGATTTTTATTGCATTGCTAACGAGCCTTGACACATTGTTAGGTATTTAAAAGTGAAAACATAAAATTTAAACCAAATGTCACAAAATACAAAAATTCACTTAAAAAACTACTTATTTCTCAGAGGAAAAAGTAAACTTGTGAAATATGTATTGTGCAAGACGATTTGTGGTCACCTTTACCACGGATTTTGATGTTAATTTACACATTACTTCATCTGCACTTCTTGGATACCTTTTTAACAAGGTAAATGTGCTAAACATCACAAACTTTCTTATAAACAGTATACTTTATTGTTAGGCATAGAATGTTTAACATCAATTTTTTTGTTTCCATGTTAATCTTTACTGTCTTGCATTTGCAATTCTACATTATTTTAATCTTAACAACCCTAACTGTTAAAATTTACTGTTTTGTACCTAAAGTCCTCAATTTATTATTAACATAAAAAATACTGCCTCCTCAAGCTTCAAAGCTAGGCAGAGTCACAACATGGTTTTTCACTAATTTCATCTAACTTAAAGGTCGTATTCTGCTTAGTTATATAGTTTTTCTTAGAATGTGAAAAATATCGGCTAAAATTATATTCAAATTATTCCCACACGAAACTTGTAAACAAGACTTTTGTGCAATCTATCAATCAATCCTGGCACATTCTTACATATTTGGAGACCAAATGTTCTAAAATTTGGTAACTTATTGATTTGCATTAAAAATCAGCTACATATAGCATCAAAAATGTTTCAACTTTACATAATAGAGGTATACACGTACATAATTATATATGAAATGAAAAGTTATTTGCATGTTTTTAGTGACAATGGTAAAAACATTTTTTTTTAAATTTATATAATTAATACTGCCATACTAATTTAAAAAATTTTCAATCAATTAATTGACATTGAATAAAAAAAACACATATTAGTTTTATTGTATATTTTGTATTGAAGTCAAATGACTAATATTTCATACACCATGGTAAAGTAACAATGAGTATATAAAAATATATTTCTTTGAAATTTGTGCAGTAACAATTTCCCATCAACTACTATCCAAAAAATATAATTCATTTAAATTTAACAACACACATATGCGGGTACACACTTTTGATAAAATAAAAATACTGCTACACTGAAGTAACCATATAGTACATATTACAGAAGTCATAATCAATCATACAATAGCTTCTTAACTATTGCAAAGTTATTATTTGACTAAATATTATAGTATTATTAAAAACCTTTATTCACTAAATATCAATTATAATTAATACTTGCTCAGCAACACATCTCTACAAAAACATTCATTCATTCTCACACATTTTTGTGTCCAAAATAATAATAATAAAAAAGCTGTAAATGTGTGTATAGAACACAGCACTTTAAGTCAGTGTTCTTGCATACTGTAATTTGTTTAAATGCAAGGCTCTACAATATGTAAGTCAACTGCGGAAATTTTTTTATCTCGTGTACAATAGTAATGAAAAGCATAAGATAATAGTTCAATGAAAAAGTCAAAAATGTTACATGTTACATGTTACAAGCACAACACAATTATAGTAAAAGCTCTTTAGTTTGGCATGTTCCGGACAATGGCCCAGCTGAACTATAGCAGTTGAAATATTGTTTAAAATTGATGTGTAAATGGCGAGAGAACAAAAAACACTGTGCTAAAATGAAAGCTGGCAGTTACAACAAACTAAAAACCTGGGCGGCAGGTAAATGCCCAAATTCCAAAAAAATCTTCTTAACACAAGCAGCTCTATCAGCACCAGACTACACAATGTGCCGAACTGAAGAATGACTAGGGACAGGGTTACGTATATGGTGAATTGTGATAAAACCAAAATAACAACAAAAAGCATGTCAATTAACCACTTGACACAGAAAAAAGGCAATACACCATAACTCACCAAAATTTGACCAATATCTTGAAATTAATCAGGATTCCAAAAACTTAAAAATCTAATATGTCCTATCGTAACATATTTCATTCAATTAATGTAATTTATTAAGCATCAAGTTTGAACCAAAATATATTTAAAGTTTAAATGGATGAAAAAAATTTAATTTTTTTTTTTGTTTAAGTAACACATTTTCACATTCCTGATGTTTCTACATTTTTCAAACAAACCAACAATTATTTGGTGATTTATTTCTAATCCGAAAAGTTATGGCCTAGTTAGTTACGATTATTACAAATAATTTATTGTAAAACAGCATTATATCAGTCAAAATATTTTTTTTGAATGAAATTATGTATAAGTTTGTGTCATATTTCTTGACTAATACATTATCTTTAAGAATAAACAGAATTTATACCAATAAAATCAATAAATCTGAAATCCTCCATTTTCAAAATAGAAAATGGCTTGCAAATAAAACCATAAAATCTTGTCTCTAATCATAACTTGTCAACACCCTTGTCATGTCTGAATCAAACACTCAAGCTATCAAAATTATAATCGTTATCCATTCCAAGATGGCAGCACAGGCAAACATTGCGAGTGAGTTTTTTACAACCATTGGCAGGTAAGTCAGTCCACTTAATTTGCATATTTAAAAGTATTCATTACCACTTCCTTATTGTTCTGCAAAATTGCAAAAACCCAGAAAGTATGAAGGAGAACCACGTCTCACAGTTCAATTTGATCTCATGACGAACAAGGCGTGATACATGTTAAATTTGTAATGTTACATTAAAGTGACTGTCACTACGCAAAATACAGAGACAGGAGTGAGGCCAAGACACACTCAGGGTTCCCACTCTCTTCCTCTAGAAAATACCCCTTTGTTTTCCCTGTCCTACCAAGCATTATTTACCAGTCTCATCGATCAATCTTGCAAGACAGCATAAAAGTATTACCCCACTGCCAACTGGCGGCCCGCAACACTGTTCCATGTGGCACATTTGTAGAATCTTTTGATTAAATATTATTACTGTAGATGTATGCTCGTGCATTAGCCTTCTTAGTTTGCCTATATGTAGGATAATTTGTTAGCAGACACTGATACAAATCTATGGTATTCTCACAGGAATTTTTAAAAATATATATATTTTTTTAATTTGTTTTGAAAATACCAAGTTCAAAATAAACTTTTTTTTATTAAATACCACGTATTGTTTACATTGGTTACTTTGCAGAAAATTATTACACTAAAAAATCATTGTTGGGAAATGTAATATTTATTAATGTGTGTCTGGCCCTTGGATTAGATTGAAGAATGATAACTAGCCCTGGAAGAAGAGTGATGTAGGACATCACTGCTATAGATTCTATATACCCCTGGCGTGTCTCATTGTGTCTTGCCTCAATCTCTGTGTCAGCAAAGCTTTAAGCCCAAAATACAACATAATGTAAATACTATATACTTGCACAATCTGAAATTTTAAAAACAAAATTTGCTCAAACTTAAAATCCCTTATTGTACCTTGATTAAATTTTTTTCATAACTAAAACAGGATGTCTAAAAATACCAGGCAAAATAATTCCAAAACCTTTTCATGACATTCCAATAAAAAGTTTTTAGAGCTTTCTTATCACAGTCATGTTAATGTACACAAGCAGACTTAAAATACTACAAAATAGACTTACTATTCACAGGAATGTGTCAATTTATATGTTAGAAAGATAAAACATTTTTAAAATAATTTTCACTTGATTGAAGTAATCAGATTCCAAAGATTAATTTCTAACATTCCACTTCACATTGAAGTACGGTGTAAAAAAAAAATGCAACTAGCAAAAGGCTGCCACATTTAAAGTTTTGTGACTCTCAAAAAAAAAATGTTAATTTTGTCACTTTCAGGCCAGATCTAGTGTCCTTACTTTGTCAAGATTTTCATGACCAGTAGAAACTTTGTATAACATCCAAATATTACTGCTTTCTATTAGTAGATGGAAAATGTCACAAGCCATAACCATTAAAACATTGTGTCAAGAAGGTATACTCAGTTGGCAAAAGAATTCCCTGAAGGAAAAAAAGGCACTGAACATGTCCATAAAAATAAATGTTTGTAAAAACTGTTAAAAACAAATTTTAAAATTAACAGTTCAAAGTACATTAAAAAAAAAAAATGGGCACTTATACATATAACAGCTCAACACATACACATTAAAATGGAATAAAAAAATGTGTAATTCAGTACACGTATTAGAAGTGAATCTTATTTGGCAATTCAACCTTGGCAGACAAAGAAGACAATTTTATAAATAAACATGACATAACAAAATTATTACTCACTTCAAAATAACTGCTCAGGATACCAATAATATCCTGTATATAATAATATAATCAATAATGATTAAGAGTAAATTTTACTTACTGTTGAAATACTCACACCATAAAGAAAAACTGTGTGTGTTACTGCTTCTTCAAATATAATTCTGAAATTTAGAACATGCTAAATCTCTGAACGAATTATGGAATTAATAACAGGTAGTGCTATCTGTTCGGAAATGTGGGGACTGTCTCAATAGCGCTCTCTACACTGCTGGTTGAACAAGGAGAAACGTGAGTGCGCTGGTAGCAGATATCAAATTCAAGGCACTCACAGCTGACTGTATAGGATACCTAAAACTATTTTCTGAAAGATGTGCATACGCACTCTCTCTGTCTTATCCTTTGATTCATCTATCTCTCTTGACACTATTTTTTTTTTTGGCACAAAGAGGAGAACAAATACGAGCTCAGCAACGTAAATAGCATAGTAGGTACTCTCTTTATATCTATTTGGCCAAGTACCTATTCTCTGTCCTCCTTCACGTCAGAAATGTTTCACAATGTATCACGAAAAGTTGCATTAAAATTTGGCCTTAAAATTTTTACTCTCATTTTACCCAAAAAAGTTTCACTTCAATATTGAGCACATAATGGCAAGCAACATGTCTTCACAAATCTAATTGATTCTGGAATTCCAAGTCAGCTGCATCAGTAGACAGTGAGGGAATTTTCAAACAGTGAGAAAAGATCTTCTTCGGACTGTTCCCTTGGAGCAAGCTTGGTGATACGATGCTGAAACACAGACACAAACATAATCCATTAGCTTTATCAACTTCACAACTGTTAAAAACAATGTGAGCGAGTATTTCAGTACTCACCAGTGATATGTAAGGTAAACCTCTAAACTGGGTAACAGGCATGTTGTTCGATGTTGCAAATTAACTTATAAATACAAAATTTGGATACAAGATAAAGATATAATGAAGAATCCTTCAAAATAACGCCGAGCATCATAAATATACTGTTCAATAAAATATTCACTTTTCAAGTACATACCGAAATTTCTGAATGCGGATCACACACTTACTTTCTGCGCCCGCCGCTAGAATTCGCTGCCTGAATGGGAAATGTTGCCTACCACAATCACCTGCAGATGGGATGGCAGCACAAAACAAACGGAAAGTTTTAACTACTAGAAGCGGCTCCAATAAAAGCGATAAGGACTTGAAAAATTCCTAAACCCCGGCTTCAGACCTGATTTTCAACAAGGAATTTTATTAAAATACTTTACATCTTGTCAAAATTCTTCAAACAGTATAGGTACTATAAAGTTTCCACACTTGTTTGAAATTACACATCTATGGCATTAATAAAATATTCCATTTTCACAAAATTACTCATAACAAATACCGTATACCAAGATATTAGATGTTTACACATCAAAAATACATACCAGCATTTTTATTTTAAGGTAAAGTCATTCCATGTGGAAACAGGTTTGTATTGGTTGTAGCTGTCATTAAGATATGCTTGCATCGTTGACTGACTGATGTGTTTTAAATTAAATTTAACATCGAAGCTTATTAAAAGATAATCAAAAAAAATTTTCCTGTACACCTATTCTTCACTTAGTACGACTAATGTGTTCCCAAAGATGCTCGTGTTATTTGAAATCGTGTATTCTGAAGCATTAGTTTCCATAAATAGCAAGGCTAATTTATTTAATGTGTTCAAAAATTGTGTAGGAAAATATACTTCACGTAATAAATGTGTTGAATAACACTCAAATATAAATATGTCAAACCATTTATCTTTATATGCCTCCCATCGCACATTGTATGACAAATACGACACCACGTAACGGCAGATACGTGGTTATGTACTTTATCGTCAGTCGGCTGGTGACGTTCCCGCTCGGACATGAACCTTCAACTCATGTTGTGTACCTTTCCAAACCATCCTTTACTGACAGACCGATATTACTGTCCGGATAGTTACATTTTAATTTTTCAAAAATCAAAGTGCTTATTCGCGTATCACCACCTGGTTCACACCAATCCTGTCAGGCCAATGATTATTTTTTTTCATTGAAACATTCTTTTAACAACCTTTTCCACATGAATCATCTGTTAATTTCTGTCCCGGTATCTAATGTCAAATATATTCCCGCTAGTACAACCAACAGCATCAGACTTATATAAACTTTTGGTAAGAGTCCTTATTTCGTACGATTGTGCGCACAGTTGACTTGCTTAAAACTAAAGTGCGACCAACATAAGCGTGGCCTTCATGACAATCTGTGCGCCGATAACTTCTAGTTTTGTCTCAAATACTTGAACACGATGCATTATGACTATGAGTGATCAAGCATGTACAGTTACCGGCAGCTGAATGGGCAGATGTTGCTTTTGTTTGAGTGAATTCCCTGCCACTGGCTAGACTGAGTTCACGGCCTGGTTTGTGACCAAGCGACAACAGTACGGCACGGCAGCATACGCACGGACGTACAAACATTTGGTCCTTTACACTCCATAGCAACAATTTAACTTGCCATAGCTGATGTTTGTACAACAGCCGATAGCGTAGTCAGACCTGCGCGCGCATCTCTTCCCCCCTTGTTTGGCTAACTGTATCCCACAACACATATGTTGTTTACAGAAGTTGAAACAGACTTTGTGGCGTCATACCCGACTTTTATTTTTTTTTGCCTGTGGAGATTTCGCGCCAACTGAAATTTACAGACATGCTATTCGAGACTGGGGCAGTAAAAATAACATCGCGCTAAATGAATCCGCGCAATCTGTAGACGTGCTAAGTGAGGGATAGGTGTAATATGTGTCCATGTACATATGATATTATCACAAGTCACACACATTACCTACCTCCTAGAGGGTGGCTACTCGCATCTGAAAGCTGTTTTCTCATAAACGGTGCAGTTTGAGTGTAATAACAAAGCGACTTTGTTTGTACAGTTAGGAATAATAATTGAAGAATGATATTAATAGCAAAATTGTTAGATGTTAAAAACTTTATTTAAATGCTTCATTGTCTTACTTTTTTTTTATTTTAGGTATTGAATATATCTCGTAGCTTTGGATATTTTTAAAACATAAAATTTTTTATTTTGTTTTAAAAATAACCACATTATTAAACAATTCTTACGTGAAGTTTTCCCTTGTTTTTTTTTTATTAATTACCTTCCAAAAGTTGCAAAACACTTCAAAGGAAATTCAGTTTTATATAATATTTGAAAAATATACAATTGCCTTGTATTCTCTCTACACTTCTATAAAAAAAAGAAAAAAGAAAATATATTCTAACTCACAAATGCCAAAATAATAATAATAATTCCTCAAAATAATATTGAAAGTAGTTTTTGATTAAAGTCTATATCATTAAAACAGGCAACTATCAGGTAAAAACTCTATGAAGCTAAAATGGAAAGGAAGTCGATTAACGGAAATGTGACAGCAACATAAACCCGCATGTAGTCACTTTCGTAGATATTAGGTTACATAACAATGTATTGGTTTGCCAAGTGAAACTTTATGATAATGAAACTACCCTGGAATATATTTAGTAAACTAAAGTAGTCATCGTAAAAAGTAATCTCAAGTATTAAAATACGTTTCACTGTTTTACTCACAGCCCGTAATCATACTGAGTTTTATGGCAATCTATAGCCATCATAGTGCAGTGGTTGAAAATGTTGACGAAAGGCAACCCATCAGCATACACACAAAAAAAAAACCTTAAACAGGCTTAAACCCTGGAATTACATAACGAAAATACCTCTGTAAGCTAAAAGAAAATTCTGCAGTCACAACAAGCAAGAAACATAATAACATAAAGTAGACAAATAGTGTGGTGAAACAATATGCCGATAATAACCTAATTGGAAACAAAACTGAAGTTTACCAGCATATAACGTCATGATTTTTACCAAAACTATAGTAACTATTATAATCATAATAATCACAAACTTGTATCTTGCCTTTGGGAACTGCTTAGTTGAAAAACTACTGGCTCTGCCTCTTACATGTGTCACTTATGTCATGTTAGTCCAGGGTTTCCTGAACCTCTGCAGAAGTGAGACGGATGAAAGATACAGGATTTTAAAAGGGTGCAAATGGAGTTTGTTACTGGATTTCTTCTGCTTCTCTTATTCACTGTGGCTGCTGTTGAAGGTTACACCCCCCCCCCCTCCCCCCCACACTTTTCACCCTCCCAGACAACCACACATCTACACATTCTCTGCTTTCTGGACTATACTATAATAACACATACATATACATGTATGGGAATGATAGATTTTTTTATGTTTTCAGAAAGGGGGAAGGAGGATCTATTATCTCCCCCCCCCCCTGGCACCACTGAGCCTACATGACTAAGTAGAGAAAGTGGCACCAGAAATGGTCTAGTAAATATGGAATTAATTAAATAAGCTTAATAATATTCAAGTGCCGTGTAAATGAATTGCAATTTCCAAATCCATTAAGTCTTTTTCACAAACTCATTATTAAAAAAGATTGGGGGCACATTATACTCAGAATCACACTATTTTCAGATAAATACAGTATACATGTTAATCGTAATTTTTTTCTCTAGTGTGTTGTCAGCATGCAATCTCTTAAGTTTATCCCTACAGTTACCTGTTGCACACGTCAGGAATCGAACTACTCACCTGTGGCAGGGTCCCCTTCACCAGGCCCGGAATGTCGTCTTTGGTGTACCCTAGAGCCGCAAGCCCATTCTCCACTTTCATCGCCAACATGTACTCCCGTATCGTATCAGCTAGTATCAAACCTGGAAACACCATTGAAGGCACGCCATTAAATTAAGGACAGTACAAACTAACATCAATCATCTTAAAAATTTGTGTGACTTCAAAACAAATACGGTTAATTCTCATTATTCCTAACCTGAAAGAAGGCACCATAACTTCGGTAAGTTGTAACAGAGTTTTATATTAATCATGATGTTGCAATATGTTGCATCACAAATTTCCGTGAAGTTTCATTTCTACGGCTCCGTGACAGACCCGCATCCATTTTTTTTTTATGAACACTAGAACTTTGATTTTACAAACACCAGATTTAACGAAGCAGCGATTTTACGAACCGTCTCGGGAACCATAGAAAAATCAGAAATTACCGTAATCACTCGCGTAATGTCCGCAGTAATTTGACCACTTTTTTGGCCAAAAAAATGGGGTGCGGACATTATGCGAGGAAAAACAAAAATACAAAATTTTGTGTCTTAATTATTACTAAAAAGGCACAAAACGTATCTAAAATCAATTTGGATTTAACTAGCTACGTATTTTAAAAGAATATTGCTGCGGGATCGCTTGCAAACAACCCGGCTTAGACCATGTTTACTTTGCTGTAATTGCCACCGGTAACTGTCTCGCACCCGCCGGAACATTAAAAAAAATTACGCGCTACACTGAAATAACTGTGGTTACGTGTGCCTTATTAATGTGATTAATATGTGATGGATTAAAACGGCTATTAATGGCACGGCTGCAATATTTTAGCCGTACCATATCCTTACGTGCGGCGCGTAGGGAACCAGCGAGCTGGCAACAGCGCAGTGACTCACCAGTGCCACATCTGCTGCACACTGTACTCCCCCCCCCCCCCCCCCGTCAGGGCATTCTGATGGCCTTCGTGACGTAGAGAAGGAGGAAGGGGAAGGAAACATTTAGAGCGTGAGAATGGCCAAGGGAGGGATTCCAACCAAATGTAAACAAAGAGGGGTTCTGTTCTGTCCTGACACGTAAAACAGGGTACACACTAATTAAAGTTGACGTTTCTTTTACGCTGCGCTGCGTGTCTTACCTCAACAGAAAACAAGACTGATCCATGTCAGCAAATGTGATGTTAATTTTTTTTTTCCCCGCGCCTTTACTTGAACCATTTCATACGAAACAGCACAGGCATTACTTCTTAATTCACTTATATAGTTTAAAACTTTAACTTCAAGTTCTGGGAACTTCCCAGCCTTGGGTCCGCGAAACGCACGCCGTGTTGCATTTGTTGACTGCAACTGTTCTTTTATTTTCCGCCACTGACGAACACTTTTTTCCTGCACTTCAAACTCCCTTTCAGCAGCCCTGTTCCCATGCTCTTCAGCATAACGAACAACTCTTAATTTAAACCGTGCAGTGAAGGATTTATATTTACCCATTCTGTACTCTACACTACAAAACTCGACGCGAAACTCATGCCTTGAACTTGCGTGCGTGTTGGTCAGCTGTGTTTACCGTTACCGTGCTTTGTTCAGTTCAACGAATTTCCCCACCCTTTCAGGACACGAGAGAAAGGACAGCTGAAGGTCACGGCTTTGTTTACAGAGCCATCAACTTTCCATTCGTACTGCGTCATTTAGGGGTGGCCAAAGTTGTGTTGCCCGCCGTAGACGACTGGTGCGGACATTATGCGAATTTTTAATTTTTTCTTTTAAGGATATATAAATAAAGGGTGCGGACATTATGTGAAGGCGGACATTACGCGAGTGAATACGGTACAAAACCAAAATATAAATAGAAAAATGTTATAGATATATATAGATATATTTTGTGTTTTCTAATACTCTAAATTACGTTCCGATAAGAAGAACAAAAAAAAAATCGGACATTCTGTTTAAAAATGCGGCGACGGAAGTGTGCGTGCATGACTCGTCCGGCCGGGCTGGTGACAGCGGCGGCATCACGGCGCATGGATCACCTCTCCCTCCCCTGGTTAACATTCTCAGGGCTAACGCTCATTCCTCCCACTGATTTTGTGAAGGTAGGGAATAAACAAATGCATCCCAAGGAACCGTGAGCGTTCGTAAAATCGGGGTTCCGGCGCACCTGCGTCAGACTTCTTTTTGTTGGTGACGTCAGCCCCGAGCAGCTCCGCCGCTTCGAGGTGTCGCTCCGGGCAGGCGGCGCCCGTGAACCTGAAGACGGCCGGGGAGCTCATCACCACGGACAGCCCGTGGGGGATGATGGGGTGGTCGACGCTGAGGGAACAAGAGGGTGCACGTAACTGGCGAGCAAGCTACAGCACGAGCACAGGGTGAATGAGATCATGGGAAAAAAGCAAAAATGAAATGGATGGAAAAAAAAAAAAAAAGGGCTATCTAGGAAAATGATGGAGTTGAAGTACAAAAGAAGAAGGCACCAAAGATGACCAACGCTACTGGATGCTACTGCAGCACATTTTTTTGCTGCCATTACAAAACATTTTTAATGCAAAATTACAATGACGGTAAACTCACCTATAGCCAACTGGCTGGAAACTTTTCACGTTTCCAGAAATGGGATACGACATTCCGTGGCACAAATGAACTCCGGCATTGCCGAAACCAACACCGGCCATTGTAGATGCCAAATGCATGTGGGAGCGTGCTTCAACATTGTCGGGTTCATAGACTGCCCTGAAATGGTGCAAACAACAAAGACTAAAATCATGCAAACAATAAAAATAAAAAAAATAATAACAAATTATTTAAAAGTGTGTATGGTCCTTCTTGCTAAATGGGTCTACATTTTACTAGAGGCATGCAAAGACCTTTTTTTTTTTTTAATCTAATAAAATTCAAAGACGAAGATCTATAACTTCAATGAAAACAAAAGGCTTAAAACAGGTGTTTAGCACATCCTGAAACACTATGCCGGGATTTTTTTGCTGTTTCTTTGTCACATGTATTATTATACAGCACCAAATAAACATAAATAAACAGTCTTAAAATTTGGTACGGAAAATCTCTCTCTCCCACTTTACGTTTAAATAACATACAGCTCAAATGAACAAAACAAATTATACAGTTATATGAACTTGGTACTATTCTAAACATATATTGTTAGTGTAGCTTTATTTTTTACAAACCCTTATACAATCGCCAAAATAGACTTAGTGCATGGATTCCCCTTAGTAAATAATGCTCTATCCCCCTCAGAAGAGGCATCTGGTTGCAAGAAAATAAAAAGAGAGCAAGTATATCGTGAAAGTATAGTATTAACTGGTTTTATTTTTCAGTTTAACTAAAGTGTAGGGAAACATAAGATAAAAAAAAACCTTACCGAAATTTCTTTTGTTTTCTCTACAATGTATGCCTGTATGGATCAATGGGACAAACCTATTTTGGCCTTATCCTACATGATGTGACCAGTTATTTTAGTCTGCCACAGGTAAAAAGATGACTGCTGGAGCTGTTTGCCTGTTCTCACGACACCCAGTAACGGAGTAACGGATAAAACAAACTCATCCTCATTACAATATGACACAAAGTGAGACAGATTTAAGCCTCCACAGGAGCATACGCAGAATTTCATTTGGGAAGGAGGTTGGGAGGGGGGAGGATATAATCACTTTGCCTGCAATTTGCTTTCATAAACTTTTTTTTTGTTTGTTTATTTATTTATTTATTTATTTATCAATTTGTTACATGCCTACCAACGGCATAAGGCCATGGGTGGTAGGCACGATAAACATAAAAAACATAGACAAAACAACCACATGAAACAAAATGAATAACATTGAGGACAATACTATAATAACACATACATACACATGTATGGGAATGATAGACTTTTTTATGTTTTCAGAAAGGGGGAAGGAGGATCTATTATCTCCCCCCCCTGGCACCACTGAGCCTACATGACTAAGTAGAGCACCATCACGTACTTTTTGAAGTACTTCCTCATGACCTGCAGAGCGTAGCGGGCCCACACGTCGGAGATGGGGTTCTGCCCCTGGTAGGCCGGCCGCAGTATGGGGTTCGACGGGCACGGCGTTCTCTCCGTGTAGGGCACGGCTGTGAAGGACTCGAGCGCGTGGCACAGCACGTCGAACCTGCGGAGGACACGAAACTCTACGTGACAACGCACACCCGAGCTTTGAGAGGGAAGCACTTCGCACGCTGTGTTACGACGCCGCAACACACGGTACAGTCCGCAAGCAGAGGGAACACGTAATAACTAGGGACCGGAAAAATTTGCGGGTTCAATGACCTCCAGGATGAACTCCATAGTCCTACGTACACTCGGTCAAATGTCACCCACTCATTGGCTGCTGTCTTGTGAGACGTCCCAACGTAGCAGCCAGTTATTCGATAAAGCTTTGGTAGGGTGTTTCTCATTGGCCCAGAGTCATCCAGGTGAGTTGTGAGCCAATGGCAGAGGCAGCACTGAGGTATAACTATTTGTATTTTAGCCTATCGCGAAATGAATTCGCGAATTTTTCCGGTCTCTAGTAATAACCATTGCCAGGAGCCCGTAATACAAGAGACACTAACTGAATAATATATATTTTTTAAAATAATGTTTGTTAAGTTGTTAAGTTAACACACTAATCTGAAAACATAAACTTTAACCCCAAAACCTATACCTTAAGTATGATTTCCAACTAACACAAATAACAATGACAACAAACAAATTATATCAGGAAAATTGCCCTGCCCCATTTTTTTTTTCAATCCCACAGAGTACTTGTATTGCTCCTAACTAAAAAATTCTCATGTTCTACCAACATGTAAAATATTAAACAAAATATAAAAAAAAATTAATGAAATACGTAACAAATATGTGTTGATGCAAGACAGTAAAGAACCAAGAATGTTGAAGCTGTAAAATTATGTTTGAATAATTTCATATGTCAACATTTTATTTGATTAAGTTCTTCTAAAGTGGTTTCAGTTTGGTTGTAACTTCTTCGTCTGGGACCGAGTTGTACGCTGAGGTCATCGACCTGGCAGTTTGGCCTTCTGGGTGCAGCAATTATGAGCAGGGCAAGAGCAGGTGTTGCCCCTCTGGGAGCAGTTTCCGAGTTTCACAGGGTCCCAGTTTTTGTGGGAGCCCGTTACGGCCTCACTTCGGAGGGGTGCGTCGCCTTGTAGCATCCCGAGACGAGGGTGATGGCCGGAGTATCGCAAGCTCGGCAGTTCTGGACAGGAAAGCAAGAGTTCATACCTCCGTTGTGGGAGATTCAGGCGAGAACTTTGAGTGGAGTTGGTTGTGTGAGCTCACTGTAGGCGGTTAGAGAAAATCACCTAAGATGTAGTCAGTTAAGGCCCCTGCCTACCTAGGCGCACATACGGTGTGCAGAAGTTCAGAAGAAACCACTCAAAAAAAACTGCTAGAAATATCAAAGTGGTGTCTGTTAATGAAAAGTGATTAAGTATACGCTGAGGGTTGAAGATAATATTTACGCCTTGACATAATATTGGGATAAAAATGTTATATATATACTACAGTAGAATCCCGCCGATGCGACCCCCCTCTGATGCGTCCATTCCGTTTATACGACCGTTTTTTGAGAAACCGTGAAAAATTTAAGCAGAGAAAGTCGAAAATTTGAGTAAAATCGGCTGAAAAACAAGTCTGTTACACTTTGTTGGGCGTTATGTGTTCACGTTTATCTTGGCGGGAGCTGTACTGTAAGCAGGCAGGCATACAAAAGACGGCTAAAAATAGATACCACCCCTCTAGACTGTCAGCGCGGCAGTGTCTAGCCAACCTCGGCGCCTCCACTATCTCACGAAAAGCCGTCTCAGCTGTCATGTTATCTTACCCGCCCGGCGGCTTGACGTCATACGTGACATGACGCTTGCCTCTCCCATCCCCTGCTAATTCTTCAAGGCTCATCCCTCCCAGAGCCACAAACCATGTAAACCCCCCCCCCCCCCCCTCCTTTTTCAACTAACATTTCAACACATTCCCTCCCTTCTGCGTGAGAAACTGTCAGCGTGTTTTTTTTTTTCCTTTTTTTTTTTTAAGCTGCGAAGGGACGAAGGGATGTGGAAAAGATAATTGCTTGAGCTGTCAAAATAAACATCGCTGACGGCAGGGCGGGAGCGCATCCTCATATATCTTTCGTTTATAGCCGAATGTTTTCTACCTGATCCACACAAGTTCCTTCGCCACGTTTTCAACGAAAATAACCACCAGCCGGCTAGCATAGCCGAACTCGCGTGACGCGAATTCATTTAGCGCGAGTATTTTATGTATTTGGATATATTTCGGATATATTTCGGAGGAGGGGGGGGGGGGGGTAAAAATTGGCCCGAATTCTCTATTGCGACCATTCCGTTTATAAGTCCGTTTTTCCGGGAACCGTGAGGGGTCGCATCAGCGGGATTCTACTGTATATATAAACAGACTAGCTAATGCCCAGCATGCATTTCTGGGCTTCTTTCAATTTTTTTTGTAATTATTTGTTTGAAGTAAGTACACATATACAAAACATCTCTATCCCTCTCTATATCACTATATATAGAGAGAGAGTGAAAGAAAGAGAAAGATAGCGCAAGGGATATAGGTATAAATATATACAGCGAAACCCCTTATTTACGTTACCGTTATTTACGTTTTCCCGTTATTTGCACTATATTCTTCAGGTCCCGTTTGGTTCCCATATAGTCCAATACAATACTTTCCCGCGAATTACGTCTCAAAAATCGAATCAATCCCGCTATTTACGTCACGTAACAACCATAAACAACCAGAAAATACCGTGGAGCTAGTAGGCAATGAACATTTTAAATAGCAAAATATACATATTTTATAACATGAAAAGTTGCTTTTATTTCTAAACATGTAATAATTTAAGCCTAGGCGTGTAAAAGTACGAGTAATTATAGCAGGAGACAATCTAAAATGCACGAGGGAAAAACGTAAACATGAATGTACAAACATCGCTGCTTGTAAGTTCTGATACTGTATTTATGTCACAACTTAGCCGAAATACTGGTACGAGACATAAACTTCACAAGATAAAATGAGCGGTTTCTTGGTAACTGTTTTATACGTCTTTTATAATTTGGGAAGTATTGTACAGTTGACGCCATATGTTTTAAACTAACCATTTATTTCTGGGGATCGTAAATAATTAATTATTGGTATCAAGACATCATGATAAACGTAAACTTGAACATGTCACGGCAGCGAGAAAACTGGTGCGTATACCAATAAACTGGTATTAGAACTGGATAAAATTGGTACACGGGAGGTGGAGCTTATATTTTTTTCCGCTAAGCTCGCATCTATTGGTTGGCGGCTGATGGCGTCATGAGTCTGGGCGGAGCATAGAGTGCGCATGCGCCGCCGCGTCGTTACAGCAGCTGACCGAGTACAATGACCTTTCTCCGCGTTTGGCGCGCTATTGACGGTAAATATTCATCAATTTGCGGCCTTTTCTTAAAAAATTTTTTACTGTGAGCAATGTGTATGTAGCCCGTATTTGTTATAAACCCTGCCGGTTGCAACTGTATTTATAATTTGGAGAGGCAAATAATCTCCTTGAACAGCTAAAAAAGCAAGCAGAAGAAAATTTAAAATTTATTTTTTAGGAAGTAATCAGAAAAACATTTTGGCTTTCATTCTTTTTTTATTTTTGTCAAATGTGGTAAATTAATAATTGATTAAATACTAAAGTAAAATTTGTTGTTAGTGTGTTTGTACCTGCATTGTAGTATGTACTATTAAACAAAAGGAAAAAAATTCTAAATAAGGTAAACTGTACTCCTTTTTATACTTTTCCCTTTATTTACACTTTCCCGCTTTTTACACTTTTTTACTTTGTCCCCATGAAAAGTGCAAATAAGGGGTTTTGCTGTATATCCCTTACCCTATCTCTCTATTTATCTGTATTTCTCCCTCTCTCTATCTATATAGCTCTATCTATGTCTATATATTCCTAACTATATCTTTATCTTTACAAAACAGAACAACACACAAACATTCATTTATATTTACATTTTTACCTACATATATGTATTTTTATCTATCTTTGTTTTACCTGTCACAGGTGTGACGAAGGTATATAAAAACATGCACATACCTATTTGAATGCATATTGCGTCAAATTTCAAAGCAATTTGTGAAAACATTTCAGAGATTTAAGATTTTGAAAGAACGAACATTTAGATTTTTATTTACATGGATTCATTTTGTCTACCACTGACATCTTCCGACTTCTTTCTATGCCCAAACTTTGCTATAGTCTGTGTCATGTAACTTGTTACCAATTTGACAGTTCTGAACAGTACCAGTGGTGGCTATTTTCGAAATGACACTTGCAAAGCATCCAGTGGCGTCTCGTCAGGGCAAGCAAGGCAAGCAGTGCTTGCCCAGGCAGTTTCCAGACATTGTATTTTTTAAATAAATATTTTATTCAGAATAGTATTTTACTTTGGCTCGTGCAGTTAGGTGTATGTATTTTTTACACTATCTTCTTGGGACCCAATACTGTGCGCTGTGCGCTATAAAAAAAGAACTCGTTGACACAAAAACATGCTGTTTTAGAAGCGTTGCTAGGTTTAGAAGCGCTGGCAGGACCGCTTTCAGCAGGAAGGCTGCCGCAGTAGTTTCCTTACGGGAGGGGGGGTGGCATGGTACAAAGGTTCAGGGAGGGGATTGGCTGGAAAAATACGCGGTAGAAGCTACGAAGGTAACGCTTTCTTGCCGAACTGGAGCGAACATGGCCGAAGCAGACTGTGGAATTTTTCCGCCGACTGCTTCGGCTATGTCCGCCACAGTTCGGCAGGGCAGGTGGCGATGTCGCGTTTCAGTCGGCGGTCGTCTCTCGGGGTGCGCGCATCTCTCCCGCGGGCTGTTGGCTGGCAGTGCGTGGGGGATTTGTGGGCGTACGATGATACTCCACTCCCACTTAGTATATAAGTAATGTAGAGTAGGTATTTTACTATCAGAATAATGTAAGTCAATCATTATTTTTCAAAAATAATGTATTTAAAAAAAATGTCAATTTTTCTACCTGTGGAATAGTCAATGTTCAGTTAAGAAAACTACTTAAATAGCACCATTTTGTACCTTGAAATCCATATTTTCCCGGCGGAGGGCCCCCAGACCCCCCCCCCCCCCCCAACCTCATCATGTTTTGGTGTGAACGGAGTTATTGCTTCCCCTCATGTAAACCTCACGCCTCGCCACTGAAAGCATCGTGTGACGACTGCGCACCAACACCGAAGACCGTACAAGGTTGTTACAAGCACTGCTAGCAGGACAGAACTCGGACTACGCCCGACTGCAAGGCGTGCCCGCTCCGGAGGACGAGACACCGGGGCCGAGACGCTCACCCGCTGTACGCGGTGACCTTCTCGGGAAGCAGCAGTGTGTGAAGGGGGTCCACGATGCCGAGGGTCGGGCGGATGCTCCTGTTCGCTATCCCGGTCTTCGCCTTCAGGGGCTTGTAGTCGAATATGCTGACTCCGGTGGTTTCACTGCCCGTGCCCGACGTCGTTGGAACTGTAACAAGCATTCGCTTTACACGTTTACAGTAAGAAACATAAATCACTAACTGATGCTAAAAATAATGTACTTATCTAATAAAATTAACTATATTAAATTGTTTCAAATAAAGGCAATTCATCACTTAAAACCATTGCACCTAAATTATCAGTGGTACAATCAAAATCACCTGCATATTTCTTGAATTAATTATTACTTGACTGTAATATATTGCCAAATAACATTTACGTATTCCCAAATAAACAACACCCATTTTCACCAAAAATATTAACATATCTTTTGTAGGTCTTCTTTAGGTATAGTTATCGATGTGAGAAAATATTCAAGTACTGTAACATTAATTATAAATATGAAATTAAGTAACTGAAGGAAAAGATTTAAAAAAACTACTTAAATTGGCTCACTTAGCAACTAAAATTTCAAGGAAAATGGATAGAAAAACAAGTACCTATGCAAACGTTTTCCGAAGTTACACACCGAAACAAAACGAACTTCTGCTGATCCAAATAGAAAAACTTAACTGCAAGCACATTAAATCTTTCTGTATTACTTCCTTTCACTTCAAACCGACTTGCAGTTGTACGTACTTGCTATTAACGGTTTCAGTTCGCACATGACAGGCTTCCCCTTGCCAATTGGTGGATTGACGTAATCCAGGAATTCCGCCTCGGGATCGGAGTAGTACAAATTTGCTGCCTTGCATGTGTCCATGACGGAACCTCCGCCCACCGCCACAAATGCATCAAACTTGTGCTCCTTAACAAACTTGGTAGCTGCTTGCAAGCTGCAACACAGCCCAGATGTATGCACACTTCCTTGTTTTTAAATTATTTTTCTAAACACATGCAGTACAGCTCTCACAACAGTTGCAGGTACATTTGGAAGAAAAAAAAACTACTGTTTCTAGCTGGAGAAGATATTTACAGGGACAAAGTTCATCACATAGGTTTCAAAGGAAAAGATTACAAAAAAAAATTTAACGCACACTAGAGGTCACAGTTCAAATTATTTAATACACTTACAAATAATTACACGCATCAAAATATTATTATCAACCCTTCCTAGTGTGCAAAGGCTACTGCAGTTAGCTAAAAAAAAAAAATAGTTTCACAGATATTTATTAAATTGGCATCTTAGTTTCTACAGTAGAAAGCTACAGTAAAAATACTCCTTCTGTCAAAAAGTTTTCTTTTTTTATGACAGCATGTACCAAGTGCTGAGTGGGAGGTGAGGGTGGGGAGAACTGGAGGGACGAGTTTAAATGGGGAATCCTAGAAGCAGGAGAGAAAACACTAGGTAGGTCTTTAAGGAGCGACAAAGGACGCAAAGGAGAAGGAATTCTATGGGTTTCGTTAGAACGATAGGGGAATTGAATATATTGGAGGAGGGGTGTGTGTTCGCTACGAGTGTAGCTCAGTTTGGGAGAAAAGTGAGAGGAAAGTAGGGGGAATGCTTGCCACTAGGTTTTTGCCCATCCGCAGCAGAAATCTATATTTATATAATAATAATACACATAATCCTGTATTTAGTCACAAAATATTTGCAGAAGAATTCGCGCGTGCCCCCAAAAAAAAAAATAACTGACACACAAACTGGCCAGCCTACCTCTCGTCACTGGGCTCCACTCGCACGTTGTCGAACACGTCAAAATCGACGCCATTTCTCGACAGAGAATCGAGAGTCACCTTCACTGGGGACATTTTCAGCAGGTTGGCATCCGTCATGACGCACACTTTCTTCGCCTTCATGTTCGCCAAGTCCATCCCGACCTCCCGGGTAACACCAGGGCCGTAGCGAATCGTAGAACAAGCCATCTACCACCAACAGTTATTGAAATCACAACTCAAGTTATTTGCTCTTAGCATAATTTCCTCCTCAAAATATAATGCATTAGTGTCCCAACCTTTCAGCATTCAATTCTCAAACATTACTCTCATTAAATTTCTCCATACTCATACTCTTGTTCTTTAATTCTCTAAAGCAACTTAAGTACTACATATAAGAAGTAATTTTTGATGTTTTAACAACATAGCTATCCATATTTGGTATGATCAATTTTGTGAATTGAATGGAAGTTGTATGAAATGGAAATGTGTAACCATGATGCTGCCATCTGTGGCAGATAGCACGAACCAAAGTTACAAAGACAAAGAGAAACGTTATGGTATTAACTGTTTAATTTTAACAAGATGGGCACTTTTTTAATACAATTCCTTGTCGAAAATCAGGTCCAAAGAAAGAGTTAAGTATTTTTTTAAAGTCTTTTTCACTTCTATCGGAGCAGTTTCATCATATAGTTTTAAATTTTGATCTCCAAATCTAATGATTCAATAATCGACGTAGCTGCTATGGCAGAAAATTCAAGCAGCGGGTGTGGAAACGACAGGTGACTTGTGTCAAGAAATGTAGTTCACAACACAATTTTTGTATATTTATCACACTCAGCATTATTTTAAAGATAATAAAAAATTTCACGTTGGATTCTCACATTATAAGTTTATTTACAACATGAGAACACATTAATTTTCTAGTTATCGAAGTTAGATGTTTACACATTGCTGCCAATTACTGATGGACTCGCTCACAAAGTTATTAATTTTTTTATTTAAGAGTATATTATCATTCAAGCTGGTAGGCGATAGTAGAAAGCCTTACAAACTGACTACATAATTAATTCTAAAACACTCATGCCCGTTCCTAGTCTCAAACCCGCTACCCCAAGCTTAGCAGAATTCACATACAATTACCAACCCCTAGACCACAGATGCAGGATGAACTCTAGAATACCCGGCATTTCAATCGACCTACTGGAGAACTCTCTTTAGCATTTTGAAGACATGTGGTGCCCAGCCAGCAATTCTTTGACCCTGTCTCTATGACCCGCTAACAAAGTGTGTGCCAAGCACAGCAATTTGAGCCACGCTGAAAACTGTGAACAAAATACAGTGGAGGGTCTCCCTGCTTCGGCATATTCTGTAAATCCAGCACCAATTGAGTTACTTGTTTTTAAATTTTTAATCGGGAGGATCCCGAGTGAATGGCTTGGCCGCCAGGAAGCACTACTGTACTGCCTGCATATTTAGTTCGCTCAGAGTTGATTGTTAGTCTGTATTCTTTTCAGTACAGTTTTTCCTGTTTTCTAGCGGGTTACATTACATAGTTCTCCGATATATTTCCAAGGAAATTTTTTCACACAGACGAACACTTAATCGTATTTTTCTTTCTATTACAACTTGTTTTAAATACAATTGTATTGTACATTAATTTTTCCGTGGTGCTCTAGTTAAAACTACAATATTTAAAAAAAAAACAGCATAAACGGCAATATGGCATTGCCATGGTTACAAACGTTCCAGATTAAAGACTGTAGTTCAAAGAATTTAGAAAGTGGTTTGAAAGGGAGGTTTTAATCTGATTGTGACAAAATATTATGTTTTCTTGAAACAAATAGTTGGTAAATATGTAGAGTCGCGGTATATGCGAAAAAAAATGCTAAAAATACGAAAATACTTTTATTATGTGCTCTTTCATTTCCTCTTTTCAAATCAACCGGCGGAGATAAGAAATTTCAAATACTTTAGGAGATATCGAATTTTTTAATTTTCATCACAATACCTGTGTATTCATGCGGCGATCAACATTGTTTCTTGTTTACGAGTATCTATAATGTTTCTTATTGGACAATTATGTCACGTGACAGTTCCGTGATTGGCCAGTATTCGAACGAACCAATACGTGATTATTTATTCATTTATTGTTCATTACGATGTTTAATTACAACGGTCAACTTCTGCCAATTGATCATTAGATGTTGTAGTCGTTCTGAAAGTCTTATTTTTTATTTGGATATTGTTGCGCAAGTAATAAGTAACAAAAAAATTTTACGTGAGTTGTTAATGTTCATCATTTGTCCGGGTTTGTTAGGTTAGGTCAGTTACATTATAAATACTGTTACGATCGCGCTTGGCTGCAGTGCTGGCGTCGCCACGCTCGTTCGGCCTGTCTGCGCCCCCTTCCACCTGCATCCTCTCCCTGGTATCTCGTGTCATACTATCGCGCGACATCCTGACCGTCGCAGCGCGCACCTGCCTCAGATCGGGTTACTTAAAAGAGGCCGCACTGCGGAATAAAAGGACTCAGACGCCTTTATCGGCGTTCTTAGAGCAGCCACCGCGTCCTTCGAGGACTCACGACGCGTTTCTGGGCATTTCGACGGCGAAGGTCGCGAGATATCTCGGAGACATGCCCGATTGTTCTGGATGGGAACCTAAGGGCTATTTAAGGAGGTTGGGCCGACCTTCGAGTCAGTCAGTCAGTCAGAGTCTGAGTGGGGAGTTCTCCCGCGGCGGAGCTTCCGGGCGATAGAGTGGCGAAGTCCTTGGACGAAGGTTCCAGGGCAGGGAGTGAGAGAGTTCAGTGGAGTCGGGAGTT
Organism: Bacillus rossius redtenbacheri; assembly: GCF_032445375.1. NCBI lineage: Eukaryota > Metazoa > Arthropoda > Insecta > Phasmatodea > Bacillidae > Bacillus > Bacillus rossius. Next base: position 27,274,953 of record NC_086337.1, on the reverse strand, counting down.
TTCCCGCGGTGGAGTCTCCGGGCGATAGAGTCGCGGGCGCGGCGGAATCCCGAACGAAGTTGTGAGCGAGGAGTCGGGTGGATCCTCGGCGAAGGCAAGTGTCGTCGGCGGCGGCGGAGTGCGGCGACGGAGTCCCGCGGCGGAGACCCACGAGGGGTGCTGCGGCGAGAGTTGCGTCAGAGGTGCGGCCCAGCGAGGTGTGTGGAACGAGTGACTGGGGAATTGACATTTCTTTAAGTGTAATTAATTATTTGCTAATTTAGAAGATTATTTGTAAGTGTCAAGTAGTGGTAATAAATAAAACTGTGTGTGTGAAATAAAATCTATTAATTGGGCTATCCTTACGAACCCGCAGGTAAATCGTAACAATACTTTAAAACTAAAGAACCATTGAAATTAATTCATAATATTTTTAATGTACGCTTAGTTTAAAAAGTATTCATAATGTAACTGACCTGACCTAATTGACCATTTTAGTTCCTACTGTTCATCCTTTGTCCCGGTTTGTTTGGTCAGGTCAGTTACATTATAAATATTTTAAAACTAAACAGCCATTAAAATTAATTCACATTATTTTTTATGTCCACTTAGTTTGAAAGTATTAATAATGTAACTGACCTGACCTAATCGACCATTTTATTTATTACGCATTCACAAACACACGGCAAAATAACAAAAATGGCGACAGTCAAATGGTTGTACAGGTGTTGTATTGCAAAATTAAAAAATTGAATATCTCCTAAAGTAATTATTTGGAATTTCTTACCTCCGCCGGTTGATTTGAAAAGAGGAAGTGAAAGAGCATAGAATAAAAGTATTTTCGGATTTTTTGCATTTTTTTCGCATATACCGCTACTATACATATTTACCAAATAGTTTTCTGAACATGAGCCTTCAAAAGTATCTGAATGAATTTATGCCTGATGAGAACATTCATGCACCCAAGCTACATTTCATCTTAAAGGCTGCTTTCTCGTTAAAAAAAACTAAGAGTTCACCTCAAAAGCATATTCCTTTGATGGCTTTGCATCTGCCACAGAGTTGGACTGTGACTGCTGCAATATCCTGTGAACGCCACCGTGGGAGTGAGCTGGACACCGACATCTGCGCAAAGATGCAACAATTCTTTTAGAAAACAATATCATCACTATTTACAAAAAAGAAATTCCCCTTCAATGCCACCTACAAAATAAAATTAATATTTTAAGCCAACTGTAGCCATTCTAAACAATTCTAGACTTTTTTTTTTAATTCAATACCTAAGTAAGGTATTTGGATAGTGTTTATATTGCTTAAGTTATCATGCAAGGATCTGCTGTCAAAAATTAAAAAAATATATATCGAAATTATCATAATTTTGCGGGATATATAAAAACTATATTTAACTTTAGAAACTTATCTTCTTTCAATAAAATCCCTACCTTACGCTATTACACAAAATAATTTACAATAGCAGAAGAAACAAATTAGTCCTTACGATGCCTCCGACACAGTATTTATTAGCTGCAAGATCTTCACTCGTTTCATTATGCTATTAATTCCAAAAATTTCCAATGAAGAATAATTCTTCTCGTACGGGTTCAAAACCTAGTTTTGGGTGACTATACTGATATTTGCTAGCTATACAGCAATATAAATTCCACACGCACTGACCACGTAACTAATTAATCAAATCCGCGCCTTAATACTATGGCCTTGACTTGTGTTTTGAATGTATTTGGCTACTTGTTGATCGACGTAACCTAACATTGAAAACAGTAAACATGTTTACAAAAATTTATATCAAGGTTAAGTTCCTTTTTCAATTGAAAGTAGTAGAAACTACTGACAATCCGGATTATACTGTACAGTAAAATGGTTACTGAAGTTTTTATGAAAACGTCAAAATGCCAACAGTCCATTGCAACCACGGAGTTAGGAATATTTGCAACTATAGTCTTTGTTTGCAACAGTGTCAGTGACGTTTGTTTTCAAATATTTGTTTTGGAAAATATATATTTTTTTAAATATGTTATTGATTCGTATCTACATAAATTTAAATCTAGTGCATTTATATTAACACCCCCCCCCCCCACCCCCCCAGCCCACTAGGAATTTAGTGTAAAACCATGACCTTGGTGTAAAACATAGTAGAGTATATTTTTTCAAACTCTGCCCTAGAGTTAGCTTTAGAATCTGCACAAATTAAGTTTATATTACAGTTATGATAAAACATTAAAGTTATGTAAAACCTTAAAAATATAAAATGCAACGTTTAAAATTAATTTAATCTCAATTTGATCTCAATCAACTTTTCCTAACTCATTTTTAATTGGTGCCTCGGTGTGGAATAGTCACAAAGATTCTGACTTCAAAAATGTCAACGAAAGCTATTCACAGTCAGTAATCACCTAACTATTTCAGAGAATAAAAATATTTTAGAAATCTTTGTTACATGAAGGTAACATTGACTTTAAAATTGTCATCATGTTTTAAACATTGACATGTGTGTTTGCTTATAACTTATAAGCCTACTTTTAAATTAAAATAATGTTAAAATTATTTATATAATTTTTATTTGATGAGGAACATTAGGAAATATTAAAACATAACCATCATCTGCGGCCGTGAGACTGAGACCCGGGCGAACTTAGTGAAGCTATATTTTTTGTCTTGGAGGATTCCAGGCTAGCTCTGGTATCTAAATGCTGATGCTGTGTGGGTCGTCGGACCCAGTGTGGATGACTAAGCTCATAGGCTGCACCTGAGTGTTGTAGTCCCTAGCTGTTGTACTTCTACACACTCCCTGCTAAGCTCAGTATGCTGATACTTGACGTCGTACCGACCATGGCCGTTAAGCCCGTGCTCCGCATCGCCAGTACCGTATCCCGTTTTCGGAGCGCGCCCCTTGCCCAGCCGGATTGAGTAAGGCGAGCGTCTCGGGCGTGACCCCAATAGACATAATGATATTTAAAGGTACGGAACCCCGGAGGCTCGAACCCATAATTCAATTAAGGTAAAAGCCATTAGTACGAAATTACTAATTACCCGACATGTAATAAGTGCGTCGTAGCCACTCCGGGCGAGTACACCACGCACGGAGCAGACAACAAACCTCATTATCAGTCACCGCGGCCACTGGCCTTAATTAAAATGCCCATGACTATGATCAAGTCAGAATAGGAGAAATCCTTCTAAAACAATTCACAGTGGGACAATATGTTAGTAAATTTACAGTCGTCAACTTGATGTCACAATTTAAATAATTAAATACATTAAAACCATTTTTAAGTCTTAAGCACCCAATTACCAGGTGCTACATTTTAATTGGGCACCTGGAACATGTTTTAACTGGTAATAGAGTAAATTCAATTAATATAAGTTTTTTGACGCCGACTCACAAAGAAGAGAAAGTTTCTCTTCCTTGCGAGGCGGCCATGTTCGGCAGTCTCCAACCACTCCGCGCCGGGAAAAGACGTGTGTCCGTGGGCAGCATCCAAGTTTTCTTTCTTTTATTATTTTATTCTGTACTAAATCCTTAAATTTAAAACCTTTTATTAATTCACCGCTGCCCACGTCGACTCGGCGCGTATTTTGCGGAGCCGGGCCTATCCCGACCGTCTTCAGTGTGATACCGCGCTATCGTATCACAGAACGTACGGTACTAGGACGCCGTGCATATGCCTGCCGGCTGCACACACGTAAGTGTTTCGCCGAATTTAGGAGCCCGCTCATAGAGCCCCCCCCTGCACCCGTTAACTTTCGGCGCTGGCCGTCTCCAGCGAGCATTTACCCACGTCCCGCGAGACTGCCGCGGTAACCATTGTCACGTAGTGTTGTGTTTAGTGTTGGTGAGAATTTTTGTAGCGGGACTGAACCGCGGAGCGGACTTGTAGAGTGTAGTGTGTACCCACATGGACCCCCGGTGAAACTCCCAAATTAAATGTATTCTCGCCAACTCGTATATCATTTTCCGTAATCCCCGTCCTCCACACGGCCGAGCGGCCTTCACAGTCAAGGTAGAACCATTCAGGTTACATTCAAGCCGTGTACCTGGTGGGGCACGCGGGGGCAGAGTACCCACGACCCCACACCAACGGCCTAGCAGCCCGCTAGCCTGGCGCCCCTCCGGACAACAAGAGCATCGCAACGCCCGTAGCGCCCGTCAGGTACCCCCCGGGCCTTTCACAGAGGTCGGGTGACGGCATACTTAGCTAGTAATTTCTCATAAAACTGGTAACATAAACATGGAATGTTTTGAGAACCGACGTGGTTTCAATCACATGTGACTTTTTTACAGGTTTACAGTTTGCGCAGGCAAAATACAATAATACTTCAAGAACGAAACACAGAAAACAACTTATCAATAGTGGTATGCTATGATTAGTCCCAGCAGCAGTCTTGCTAATAAATGAGTGCAGTAACACATATTTCGGTTTCTGTAGTGGGACTCGAGAATCTGCATTAACTTGGCTGAAACATAATTACTTTTGAGGCCGGCCGACGTATGCATGGTTGAATAAAGGGAACTTCTGTTCGAGAGTCGGCCAGTGCCGTAAGTTAGAAACAACGCGGCATAAAGTTCACACGGCGGGTGAAGCTAATGATGGGCTGGTTATGCCCTGCAACATAAATGACCGTTGATGCACGAGGAGGATAAGCTAAAAGTTTTTGGTAGAAGAGTTATAATTACCAGAAGTGCTGTGATCAATTATACAACTGTGATGGCTTCCCATAGAATAATGTGTCCGCCCTGGACCACAGCCTGTTATAAAGACTGCTGGAGGAGGGGTGGTGAGAGGAAGAGGAAAAAGTGCAGCCTCGCATCAAACACAAAAAATAAAAAGTAGATATTTATACATTAATCTTAAAAACTAAACATATAGCAATTATCTTTATTAAATTCTGAGAATAAAAAAATGTGTTCGAAAATGTTAATGTGACTACTCCATTTTAATACCACCAAGCAGTTTTGACATTAGTAAACCCAATCAGTCGGTGTTATGAATTAAAACAGGCCCAAGGCTGCAAAAAACATTAGGGGTGTTTATTACTCATGTTGCCCTTAAGGGGCTAACACACATGTTTCATGGTGCACTTACCTTTGGGAGTGCTATGGGTACGTATGAAATTTGTTTACTTTAATTCTCATGAGAATTATTTAAGAACACATCATAATGGGAACAATACACACACACTAATATATGTATTACTTGTTGTTGACACTATTGTTTCTTTGGTTTATGTGGTCTGGTTTGAGTGTGCATTCCGCCAGTGGGAACTGGTACTTGTGGGGACCGGGCTTTAATGTCGCAGTAGGTATGATGTCGAACACTAACCACATTGAAACGTGTACAAACAATTTAATGTGGTTTGTATAACATCAGCAATGCACCAGCTATGTTTACCATGATGCACTATTTCGACATAACAATGAGGAATTTAAAACATTTACACTGTGCATCTTGGGCGCGCATTTACAGTTAGTTGTGATTAAAAAGAAAGGTATGTAAATATAGCTATATTCTTTGATTGAAAAGTATGTATATGCTCCTCGTAACTGTTGCCAACAATTGTGTTATGTATCACAAGGCCCGGGGCAAATAATTTTGTCGGGCCCCTCCTGATTTATTCTAACCCACACAATTACAAATAATCTAAAATCTGTAATGTTTACAACTATAACTGAAAATTCAACCTTCTCATAAAGCATAACTTGTAATATTTCTATTGAATTAATCGTCAATAGACTTTTAATTTCGTCCTATTATCAAAATAAACTTATGCATTAAAATAAATCTTTAAAATCAACCGGGGCCCCCTTGATGCCAGGCCTCAAGTATTTTGGACTCCCCCTTCTTCCACCCCATTAATGCACCTTGAGATCGCCAGTTAAACTGCTCCCAACAAAAGCTCTGCTTGTACGTTTATGCTCAAATAACAGAAACCCGTTTTAGGAAATACTAACACCAATTCTTGAATTATACACAGTAAAAATATTTCACATATATTTTTACTACCATTTTTTATTAAGATATTTAGTTAATATTTTTATGGTATGCATAAAAAGTATTTGAATATTAAACATCGCCATATCGCATTCAAAAAAGTTCAGCATCAAACGAATCGATCAGTGAGTAGGTGCTTGAAATACGCCTGCTACTCTATGACCACTGCGAAATAAAGAACATCTCGGCGCGGTTGCCCAGTTTGAGCGCGGAAGGCTGTGGATGTCGAGTGAATCAACAGATACATCACTTAAAATTGGATTGGATTTCAGAACCGATAACTTGCAATTCATTTTAAGAATATATTACCAAGCCAGAGCTGTTAGTGCCGCAATCTGATCTACAGGTACACTTCAATTGTAAAATTTTATGTTAAACATTTCTGGAAATGACACCTTTTTTTCAAAGTAATAAGTTGTGGGTATTTACCGGATATTTTTAGCTCTTAAAGTCAAAACACATTGGTCATTAGATAAGACAGGACTCCCTTTTAATTGATTCGTTCACTGGCAGGCGTCTGTGTTTTAGTCACGAATTTTTGATATTTCTTAAGTTCTAGAGAGGCCTTTTAATTGTGCTTCTTAAAATAATTTTGTAAATGTGGAAATAAAAATATATATATTAGTTATTGTTGTAGCTCTCCGTTATAACGTTTTTCTTTTACAACTTCCATGGGAATCCCCGCTCGTGTTTATTAGTGTCATCACAGACTATGAGCCGCATCGTGCAAAAATGTGAAATATTCGTTATTGTTTTACGAATAAGGTTTCATATTTGATTGGAAATGTATTTATTAAAGTAATTCAATTTAACTGCCTAAGTGAATTAGTATACGAACATAAGAATTATTTTCTATCAAGAGAAATTGTACTTGTTAGCTTTTTTTTTCTTTTTTACAAGACTCAAGATAGTGGCACAGAGACTCATAAAGAAGGATATTCTTGTTTGAAACTTTTCCTGCCCGAATAAAATGAAAAATGCAATGCAATAACTTTTTCCTTTGTAACTTTTTAGTAATGATTTAAATCAACTTAATCAGAAATATATTATCTTATGATCATTTAAGTCGTACGGTTATTTCTTTCGGTTTCAGAGCAGTAACGTTTCAAACCGCTAGCTAACTGACCAGAATACTTTCAAAGATTGAAACAAAAATACGACCTTTTTTTTATTTAATGTTTGGAAGTAAAATTATGAATAGTTTTTGGCCTAAGGGGATTTTCAATTGAGTTGTGGATCCCCAAAAATGTGATATTGAAATGATTTCATCTTGCAATATAAGAAACTGACTTTGGAGGAAATCCGACGGATTTGGAAATCTATTACTGAAATAAAATTATTTACATTTGAAAATTTTACTATTTACATAACTCCCTTTCATTAAAACAAAAAGGTTTTTCCACAAAACTGACGGTTAAAAGTTCTTACCCTCAAAGTTTGTGATTTTTTTTAACGAAGTATTTCCATTTTTTTTTTTTTTTTTTTTTTTTTTGCGAAATCTTAAAACGAGGTAGAGTTGTTGTAACATTTTATACTGTTCTATTTGAAAAAAAAAAAACTTTTACATTAGGGTTGTTTTTCAACCCCTTGATACAAGCAACTAACTGATGTGTTTTAATTTTAATTTAACATCGAAGCTTATTAAATGATTAACATTTCGTACCTCTAATGTTTCCACGTATGATATTATAACATGTCACGCCCACTGCCTACCTCCTAGGCGTATGGCTACTCGCATCTGAAGCTGTTTTTTCGTAAATGGCGCAGTTTAAGTGTTATAACAAAGCCACTTTGTACAATTAGTAATAATAATTTTAATAAATCATCTTGAAACATCGCTGTTCTTAAAGTTTTTCGATTGTTTATTATACTGAAAATTCATATTTCTATTGAAGGAGAATGATACTAATGGCGAAATTTTTAGATGTTCAAAACTTTATTTCAAGGCTTCATTGTCTTTATGTTTTTAGGTATTGTGTTATCTCTCATAGCTTCGGTTATTTTTAGAACATAAAAAAAATATATATCTAAATAACCACGTTATGTAAAACATTTTTGCATGAATTTTCTTCTTGATTTGTTTTTATTAAATACCTCCCAAAATTGCAACACACTTAAAAGGAAATGCAGTTATATATATTTTTTAATATACAATCGCCTTGTATTCTCTCTACGCTTCCATAAAAAAAAAGAAATCATCTTTGCACTCACAAATGACATAATAATAATAATAATAATAATAATAATAATAATTCCTCAAAATATTTAAAGTAGTTTTTGATTAACGTCTATAATATAAAAACAGGCAACTATCAGATAAAAACTCTATGAAGCTAAAATAAAACAATGTATTATTCTTTTCTGGATCTTAAAAGCCTGGGGACACATAATACATAATATTTTAAAATATAAACACACATATAGTGCCTTTAATTTTATCAAGACAATGTCATGTTGGCCGGCTGTTCAGAAGTTCGGAAAGTTGTATACGAAATTACTTGAATTTTAACATATTTTTTAATGCAAACGCAGTGTGATAAATTCATAAATTTGTTGATACATTTATCTTAAAAATAAAATAGGTGGCAGACATATAATTAGCTTGTCTTACAATGTTGTAGCTATTACTTATAGCAACTAAAAACGTGTCCTTTTCATTTTCAAAATTCTAATGAAAGACTTAAATAACACAAAAATGTATATCCACCTTAGTTTAAATTATGTAGTTATTTTATTGATTAATATGAGTGCCTAATGAATGGAATGAAAATCAAGGTAAGCCTGTTTCACTTTCAGGAAGTAGGAAAAACTCGTTCTTCCTGAAGCAGCAACGCCCACTGTCCAGTCCACAGATGGACGAAGTGCTCAGTGTTTGCAGAACAATATCGCTGCTGTTTTTCCTGCTATTTGCTCCAGGTAAATAAATACTGAGTTCACAAACCCGGCTTTTAAAATAAATAAAATTATAGGTCAAAGTTTTTTGAATACTTAGTCAAACAAATTTTCATTGTGATCTTAGTGTTTTCTTGATTTTTTTTCTTCAGTAGATTCCTTATGGAGTCTAACACTCCAGAATACAAAACATATCAGAAATTACAAATATATATATATATATATATATATATATATATATATATATATATATATATATATTTACTTACATGTGTTAGGTACTATTTACCTATATTTAATTGTATGAAAAACACATCTGCCTTTAAAAAAAACACCTAGTACTTTTATCAAAATATATCTGTAAAGTTGTGACTATTGGCTGAAATTCATTTTTAAAAAACATGTAAATTAATTCTCTTAATATAATAATTTTTGCAGAGAGTAGTAAGTGTGCTCTAATAGAACTTGTTTTCGCGTTTTCTTTATATTGTTTTATTCTTGTCAGTAGACCGTGACATTAATTATTTTTGGTAATTTAATTAAAAGTTTAAAATATTTTCAATGGAAGGCTATCACGGGTTTTCCTTACAAAGATCTCCAATTTCGAGCTAAGGGTGATTTTATATGTTTGGGGCCATTATTCACTACAAACTATCTTTCCCGCATGTATTATCATGTTTAGTGAGTATAATAATGTTGAATGTCAGTTAAATAAACTCTGATTATTGAATTTACAAAACAAACTGTAATAAAATTTACCAAACAGTGGGTTTCTTCTACCATTTAAACGTTCCTTTGAAATTGATATGACAGTGCTGTTCAAGACTTCAAGGATACTTGTGTTTGCACATATTGTAAGCTAAACATACCTAAAAGATAAAAATGTATCTTCAATGAAATGCTGGATAATTGAATCGTGTTTTATAAAACTTACACATAGAAAAAAAACGCTAATTTTTAATTAATTAAATGAACATTACACCGCCTAGGAACTTGGTCTAAGAGCTTCGTGATAATGTTACTGCGTAACATTAAAAATGATAATGAAATTATGTAACATAACCATGAAAATACTCATAAAGGCCCGTCTATAATTGCAATGTCCCAGATTGTGTCCGATGGACACTGGTCGCTGATTGGCCCACATGACCCTCAGAAGTCATAGGCTATGTGGGCGATGGTCCGAACACACTGTCAACTTGAACATTGGTCCCAATCTGTGTCCTTTGAAGAAGAACACTCGTGATATTTGCTGTTTCCAGTTCCAATTTCGAAAAGGTGAACAGAATATTAAGGACGGTGAGGAATGAAGCCAAGAAGACTGAGACAAAATATCAATGCCGTCCTTTTGCGAACGGCGTTTTTCAAAGGCCAATCTCACGAATTATTTTTTTTTTTTCAGTGTCCTTCGAATTCATTTATTACAATTTACTTTTGCCTTACAGAATAAATAAATATTATTGAACTCCCAAAACCTTTACAAGTTAACTGAATTTTCACAACATAGCTGCTTGCTCATTTACAACGCATGAAAACAATAAACAAAAAAAATGATTTTGGCGCTCTATATTTACTGCGCTCTGGTGACTACTTTATAAATCAGTAGTTTCGGACATCGGACATCGCAATTTTAGACGGGGCAGGTTTCTTTGTTTCGTGCGACAATGCGACGTCATTCACATTAGGATAAGCACACGAACCGCCTACAGGTTCGGATTGTTGTAGATGGGCCTTAAGAGTAATAAAGAACTAATGAACATTGAAAGTGTATATTGGACTCGCACATGTGCCTGTATGAAACTTCTCGGGTGCAACCGACAGCTGTTCCTGATGTTGAGTATCTCGCAGGAAGGGACACCGAAACCACTCATAATTCTTTCGTCTGCGCATGCTCTGTCGCTGTGTTTTGTGCTCCATGCTCTGTGTTCTGTGCGCAGAAAATGGAAAATGACATTTCGAACGTTTGCTCGGAAGAAAACGTACGTAAATGCATGGCGAATACGTATATTCCAGTTGCTTACCTTCTGCTAGAGATAAAAGTTCCATTTCGTTTGGTTTTTATTCGGCCCTGAGGGAATATTAATTTGGAGTCGTGCTTTTTTCAAAATTATTTACTGTCTGTGTTTCTGTTTTTTATAGACCAAGTTTGTTTGATATTGTGTGTTATTCAAAACATAGTCAGGCATATATAAAATTATATTTTTCACGTAAAAAAAATATCTTGGACTGATTAGCCATGATGAATTTCGGGAAAGGAAATTACCATCAGAAAGACTCTGCGCTGCCTTAGTCCGTTTTGGTTTTATAATCAGATTCACCCTTTTGGAAATATATTTAATTTACTGCTAGTGCAGTATTTCATGACCCTTCACTCTTTTATCCTTTTTTTTTTTTTTTGTGACTCGACTAATGAATCAAGTGCGCTCAAAATTTCATAAGGAGATGAAGTTGGTAGGTGATTGCTGTGAAATGCGCAATGACGCCGCACATCAAAAGCCCACCTCTCTCTATCTCTCTCTCCCTCTCTCTCCCTCTCTCTCTATCACCCCCAAGGCTGCGGTTGTCCGATCAGGGGAAGAAGAGGGAGGGAAGCATATAAAAGTAATTCCACGCGATCAAATTTTGCTTCAAATCTCATTCAGTTTTTTTTATTATTTTTGAGTTCAAGCCCATGAGTGGCATACGGCGTCACTAAAATATCATAAATACGTGTTTCGAATGATTTATTGTTCTGATTCATCCAATTTTTTTTTTAGTTTTGGACATTTATAATAAGAAATTAATATTATGTGTATGTGTGTGTGTGTGTGTGAGAGAGAGAGAGAGAAAAAGGGGGGGGGGGGGGGGGTTATTGCGCTAATCACACGTAACCCGAAAAATATCAAATTATTTGAATTTACTGATTAAAAATTACTTAGTTGCTATTTTCTCCTAAAAATAATTTTTAATGAAACAAAAATACAAATTTTTGAAGTTATTTCATGTATTTGCCAGATTTAATGGACTAAATTCAATTAATGATTTTATCACGTAATATTTTGAAAAAAAATAAGACTATAAAAGTAAATTTGTAGTTATTTTCCAGCTGTGAAATAGTAGCTAACTTTTACCTTATATCTGGCGTCAAAATTTGCTACGAAACACAAAATGCTATGCAGTGGAAAAACATATAAATTGTTCGAGATACCATCTTACGTGGTAGTTGAAGTTTTTATATATATAATTTTAATGTTTTTCTGTGATTTAACGTATTGAACACAATTTTAAATTAACCGTTTGTGTACAGCGTTTTAGTATATCATTCATTAAATCAATAAAAATATGAGGTTTTCTCAAAAAACTTGAAAAATTCAAGGTATATATGATTTTTGGGAAATCAAATTTTGTATTCGTTTATGAACTACGTCCTAGAAAACAAATAATTTGACTCATCTTCAACTACCTTTTTGTTATAGCATTCTTAAATCAATAAATATCTGGTTCCTCCAAAACCCCAAAACACTAAAGTTTGTGTGTATTTTAAAAACTTAATTTTCATTAATTTATTAATGCTATATTAAAATTAAAGAGTTTGAAGACGAAGCCTTTATACGAACGGTTATTTTAAATCTGTATGCCGCACGATTCCATGCTTTCAGCAAGTACTAGGACCATTAAGTAAATACTTGTTCAGTAGAAGAAAAAAAAGTCTTATATAAGAAAATTTGATACTGTTTTATTATGAGTTAATTTAAAAACCTCGAGCAAAAAAATATGAAATACTGGAAGCCAACGTAGTTTAGGAAGCCAACCCCCTTAAGGAACCGCGCAGCCGGGGGCGAACGGGAGCGGAGCTTCGTAATGACGCGGAGAGGCATTCCTCGCGCACCGCCGCGTCGCCAGCGCCATCTATAAATGAAAGAAATTCTCCCTCCCCCCTTCCTCCCTTCCCCGGGGCCATCGGGGGTCTCATAAGACGAGGCGGACCGCGCCGGCATTCCTGGGGAGCTACCCCCTGGCGACCCCCTCCTCCTCCTCCAAACCGTACGACGTCACCCCTTAGCGGTGCTGCCCCCGTCCGTCCTACGAAGAGCTCCGTCAGCCGGCTGGGGCATCGCCAGACCTGTACCACATACACTAGAGACTAATACCGGACAGCTCTATACTAACAACACAGGCGACAGTGTGAAAAATAACCTAGCGGCAAGAGGTGCAACTACAAACATATTTTATATATATATATATATATATATATATATATATATATATAGTGTCAAATTATATACCTATAATATTAACTGGTGTCAAACATTATTAATTTAATTTTAAAAAAATGTAAGAACTGGAGGTTAATATCTCTCATAAATTTGAACTATGATTAAAAAAAGTTTTTTTTTTCCCAAGAGAAAAGGAAGTTATTTTTGTTGCCATAATGTTGGTACCATATTGTACCATTGTTCATACTGGGCATACCGTTTGCCATCTGTCGGACTGACGTGACAACAACGCAAGGTTTTCACACGAATTTCTTGGAGCTGTCCGGTATTAGTCTAGTGTATTTGCCTGTACTGACCCGTCTGCAACTGCGTTGTCCCGAATTGCAGCCGAGTGGTCCACGCGACCCTCTGACGTCATGCGTGGCGTGGACAGTGTCCACAGAAGAATGTCCCGGTTGTACACTTCAATAACATGAACATTATACGTTTTTTTTTAGAGTGTTGGTTCAAGGTCACAATTTAAGGAGTAACTCAAAACAGATATATATATATAAGCGCCTGCGCGAGTACTACTTTGTTTTTTTTTTTCCCTCGCTTGCAGCGCCACCTACGCAAAATGGCGACTTCCTTCATGTGGAGCGTTTTGTGTTGCTGCAATTTTCTCGAAGCGTAACTGTAATTTATTTCAGTTCAACGTGTCGTTTCGTTCAAATATTTTAATGCGATTCCTCAAGTGGCAAAAAAAAAAAAATCTACCGATGATATAGGCAATTTGAATCAAGCTCCTTTTCGCTAGCCTCCACGTTCACGTGACATAACGCCATGCGAATTTTTTTTTTTCCTTTGGGGCTTCATAAAAGATAGTGTCTACGTTCCGCCACTAACTAATTATGTTCTAGATTTGAAACACAGAATCGAAGAGGCTTTACTTCCAAGAATCCGGACTTGTTAACCAAACTTGGGAAGAATTGGACTTTAGTTTGGATGTGTGCCATTTAACTAAAGGTACACATATTGAATATTTGTAAGTAAAACTAGGTTATGTTACCTTCAATTTTATGTATATGTTGTAAATAAATTAAACTGTTATAAAAATCCTCAGCGTGATAAATATTCAAGTTTTCGGTCTATTGCCTTTCGGTCAAATTACTTTCGGTCTAGTACCTTCCGGTCTAGTGCCTTTCGGATAAACGGCTTTCTGTCTAGTGCTTTTTAGTCTAGTGCCCTTCTGTCTAGTCCCTTTTGGTCAACTGCCTGTTGCCAGAGCTAAGACATATTCACAGCGAGATAAATATTCAAGTTTTTGATCTAGTGCCTTTCGGTTTCGGTCTAGTGCCATTGGGTTTATTGCCTTTTGGCTAAATGACTTTCGGTCTCTGGACTAAGCTGGATCTCTAACACCTCTCCTGTCGCGCCCGTGGGGGCCCCAGGCCGGTAGGGCTTATGCTAAGAGGGCTGGGTGCCAATGGCGGCTTCAGGATGACTTTTCGGGAGGGGCTATCGCAAAGGAAAGGTCGTAGTTGCAAAAAAAATGAAAGTGGTCAGATATTGGCCTTGGAATATTATTTACAAATTACAGGTTTCAAATACAGAACCTTAGTAACTCCGTGCACCTTTGGATGAGATAAAAGTTTAACATATTAAAATTAAATATTTAAAGTAAACATAAATATACACTAATCAATAATATTGGTCTCGGGAGGGGCTATCGCCCCCATCGCCCCCCTTCTGGAGCCGCGCTTGGCTGGGTCAACAAAACAAAAGAGGGAGAAATCCCTTGTGCAGTTGTACTGGTGCCTCCCGGTGCAGCGATTGCAGGCCTGCTAGTCAAGGGCCTAGCCAGGGGGGGGGGGGTTAGGGGTTCAACCCCCCCCCCCCCCCCCCCCCCTTAGCACCAAATCTTTAATTAAATTTCTTATTTCACTAAAACAAATTTCATATTAAATATTAATAAAAATTTTACCATTACAATATTTAAATTTAAGTACCGAAAACTGCTAAAATAGCACTATTTTACACCTTAAAATCCAAATTTTCCCGGGGGAAGACCCCCAGACCCCCCCCCCCCCCCCCCCCCGCTTTAATACGGGGAGGGGGGGGGCATGCTTCTTAACACCCTCCATACACAAATCCTGGCTACGCCACTGCTGCTAATCACTCGGTCGCGCTGCGTGTTGGCACAGGCGGCCGCTGCATCAGCCTGCTCTCGGTCGGCGTACCCCGGCACGTGGCGCACGGACAGTCCACGGTGCTCGAGTGCCAGTTCGACCTGGAGGGCAGGAGGCTGTACTCCGTCAAGTGGTACAAGGACGGGGAGGAGTTCTACCGCTTCGTGCCGGAGGAGAGCCCCCAGAAACAAGTGTTCCACCTGGCCGGCGTCAACGTGGACGTGAGTGTTGGCTGTCTCTCGCACGTGCGTCCACATTCCGCTGCCGTAACTCGAATACACCCGACTTTCAAACACGTAAATTAGACTTGATGTAAGTTTTTGGACGTACGCCATTGCTAAGAACTTTTTCTGTTGAAGAAAAACTAATAAATAAAATAAATAAATAAAATTACCCAAAAAAGACAAAAAAAAAACACACAAAATTAAGCAAACAATTGCTGTTGTCAACAAGGATATGAACACCACAAAATATTCCGAAACAGGAATATGGTCAACAAACAAAGAAAAATGTACTAAGATTTAAAGATAACGTAAATTAGAAACACGCCGGATAGAAAAGATTTTTTTTTTTTTAGGTTATGTCAGTTCAAAATTACGTGGTTACAACTCGTGACAGTTATAAGTAGGGACCGGAAAAAATTCGCGGTTTTCAATGACCTGTAGGATGAACTCCACAGTTCTACGTACACTCGGTCAAATGCCACCCACTCATTGGCTGCTGTCTTGTGAGACGTTCCAGCGTAGCAGCCTGTGATTCGATAAAGCTTTGGTTGGGTGTTTCTCTATTGGCCCAGAGCCATCCAGATGAGTTGTGAATGAACCAATAGCAGAGGCAGCACCGAGGTACAACGATTTGTATTTTAGCTTATCGCGAAATGAATTCGCGAATTTTTCCGGTCTCTAGTTATAAGTTGTGTGTTCGTAAATTGTGACATTTTTAAATTATGTGGTTCTAAAGTTCTGGTATTTCAAAGTTATGTGGCTTGGCATTGAGTGTTTCCAACTTACGACAGTTCTAAGTAGGTCAGCATTTGTTTTAAATAATTTTTATTTTAAAAAAAATTGCATATATGTACTGAAAATACAAGAATACAAATGACGAGGAGAAAAATAAATCTTGCTAAAGCTATCTTGTACTTAATGAATATTAAGGTCATATTTGTGTGTAATGTTACTAATTTAGCTTCGTGAAGTCATAATTGTTGCGTAATGTAGTGGAATTCTTGGAATCAATAGTAATTTGCTGCAATGAAAATTTTCCCCTGTAAAATAATTGTTACAGAAAAATGCAATAATTTTTTGGAATGATTGCAAATGTACTAATATTACCATCAGTTTATTCTGTAATAGTCTTATAAAATCATTTTGTGTCATGTACATACCTTAAAACCTAATTTTTAGATATTAATGGCAAAATAAGTATTATTACTAAAAATGCATACTTAATGGTGAATACTTCTCACAATTTAACATTTTATTAAGTAACATTTGATTTCAATGGAGCTGCAAGATTTTTTTATGCACTTGGAATACGTGCTCTTGATTTCAATACGTCTCGCTGTAAAAGACTTCAGAAGGTGTTACTGGCACAAAACTAAGAACATTTCACGTGTTTCAGACCGAATCTTCCGCTGAGAATCAAGTGAAGCTGATGTCGGTGAACCTGAACAGCACAGGACGTTACAGGTGCGAGGTGTCGACGGAGGGTCCGCCTTTCGAAACCGTGTCTGAACATTCCGACATGGCAGTCTTCGGTAAGCACGGATGGTTCTGAACATCGATGCTTGGTTAATAAACTACCCAGGAACGCAGGAAACGCAACACCCCAATATTTAAACAACGTAGTTTTTTTTCTTCAAAATTTATAAACTACGCAAAGACGCAAAACCGCTAACTTTCAACTATGTACTTGCGTTTTGGCTTATGTTTCCGCCTTCTAAATTTTAAATGAATTGTTTCGAAAACGTTTTCAAGATGCAGAAATTATGTGTATAGAATGTCATGATTTTTTTTAACACAGGCATCACTTTTTTTTTAAAATTTAACTATCGTACAGTGAGAGCAAATTTAGATGTCAGTTAAAATTATTAAGAATACGCAAGTAATCTTTTTTTTTTTTAAGAAGTGAGACGAAGAATTTTTTTCTTTAGTTTTATAGCTTCAAATTTTAGGGTTGATAATGTCTATCTACTTGCGTGTTTTTATGAAATTCCGTAGTTTTATTGCGTTTTCTGCGTGCTGTGTTTTAGTTTACTCTTGCGTTTCTTAAGAAGCTTTAATTTTGTTACATATGAGAAAAATCGGTCCGGAAACGATAGCCCAATTAATTAATTTCAGTTTTATTTATTAGCTAATATTCACACTATTTGTTCAATTATAATAATTTAAATGTATGTCCGCAAACTATTCACACTTTAACAAGTCTCCCCACTGGAGCTCGTCTCGACAGTGATTCTCTCTAATGTTTTCCTCTTACCACGCACCTCGTTACCAACCGTACGAGGAAATAATCAATCGTGTAAATTGGCAACACTTATTACGCCGTGCGCCGGGCAGAGATAGGGAAAATATACAGATGGAGCATAAGGTACGAGTTTGGACGAGGGGGGGGGGGGGGGAGGATGAAGCCAAAAGGGGAGGGGAATTTCAATGTACTAAACGTACAAATATGGCGGCCGTTTGTTTACAAATGTGTCAGCTGTACCTGTATTGGAGGTTAAAGTGGTGAAAAATGTCAACTCATATCATTACATTTGTATTATGAAGATTAGTTTTGGTTTTTCAATTAATACAAACACATTAACCAGTAATATTTTGATATAATTTTATTCCGAACAGCTTAACTACAGTCGTTATTAAAAGCAGGCAAGAACAGCTGATACAAATATAAACAAACGTCCGCCATATTGGTATGTGAAAATCAGGGGGGGGGGGGGGCAAATGGGGGAAAAAACAATTTCACGTCTGATGGGTAGTGCACAATCTGTATCCTTTCCTTACCTCTGGCGCCGGGACATTCAAGCAGTACGCAAGGAGGCGCTCATATTATGTTCCTTTATGTGCATCATTTTGACCGACATCGTAGGCTGTATACGGCTGATGACATGTATAACAGAAATAAATAAGATAAAAAATAGATTCTAAATTCAAATAAAAAAAAACTTAAATAAAAAATCACGTGTAAAACACTGATATTATCCAGTTATCCAAAATAGTACAAAAAAACACAGTCAATACAAAACAAATATATTTTTAAAAATATGTAGGTACTGGTAATTTAAATGTAAACCCATGAATTTCATTGTGAAATCACGTAACATGAACATGTACAATATGATTTTTGTAAGTTTAGGAATAAAAGTATTATACCTATATGTATATACTTTAGCAATTGCACTCTCTGTGTTGTGCTAACTTAGAATCCATATTCGGTACAATTTCCACAATGTTTTCCCTCTCTCTACTTTATTTCCTGAAAAAATCTTTAAACTTGTAGGAAGGATGAGTTAGAACTTTTCTTTTTTACATCAGATATGCATTTGCCAGTATCATTAAATACTGCTATTATGTATGGTAAACTATTAAAAAAAACGTATATAGAAAATCTTGAGCTCCGATTGACTGCGGGGAATGAAATCACATTTGAAAGCATAAATACTTAAAAAAAAGTATTTTATTTACGTGAGCAACTTAGGATATATTTTACTAGATACAGCATATTCTAGCTAATATAAATAAATTTATAATTTAATATGTGTGTTTGTAAGTTCCTTGCGTTGTTAAGTTACGATTTTTTTAAGGTGGCCGCCTTGCTACGTCACCAAACGGCATACAGATCTCCGGGTGTCAACGCGCCAGTTAAAAACCGCTTAAAAATTCTTGAAAGTGTCTTATTACGAATAGCATTTAAGAGCCATTTAACTTATCTATACATGTTTCGTGTTAAGCGTAGGATAGTGTAAAATACCAAACGGATGTTTTCGTGTATGTATTTTTGGTATGACAATTTTCCAAATAAGGCATTGTAAGGGGTATAGGAGAGTGTGGGCAGACTTTGTCTGTGATATTCCAAACCAAAGTTACAGGGTCGCCACTTAGAGTTCTCGTAGAGGCGAAAACTGCACGCCAGGTAGGTGATCGCTCTAACTTATGACAGTTATAATCTATGACTGTTCCAAGTTATGATTATTTAAGTACTGTGTTACTCAGTCGTAATTATCTAAGCAATGATGGTTCTCATTTGAGTGTTTCTATGTTGTGGTAGCTCTAACTTATGACAGCTCTAAGTTGTGACAGTTCTAAACTACGATGTTTCTTTAGAGTTGTGTTTTTATAAGATATGACGGTTCTAATTTCTATATTGCTCTAACTTATGACAGTTTTAGGTTCCGACAGTTCTAACTAATACATTGTAAGTTATGATGTTTGTAAGTTGTGAATTTCAAAGTTATGGTCAATAAAAGTGTAATTCTAAGCTGTAAACCGCTATAGCTTATGACAGTTGATAGAATCGAATTTCAATGATTAAATGCTTGAATTGTAACGAAGTAAATCAAAGGAAAGAACTGAAATGTGTGGTAATGTTTCATAACTGTACATTTTAATGTGAAATAACCGAAATAATCTTAAACGATACAAATGGCAAGGAGATAAATCCACTTATACGGAAATGAGTCGGAAACCTAATACATCAAACAAAATCACTCGATACAATAGAAAAAAAAATTATTTGTACCCAAATGTAATTAAATAAATAAAATGAATTTAAAAAAACATCAAAAAGCATTAAAAGAACCCATTTATAACGAAATAAGTGTACTGTAATAGGAAGAATTTCAATGATTAAATGCATGAATTGTAACGAAATAAATCAAAGAAAAGGACGTTCCTGAGTAGTGATTTTCTTAGCTGAGTAATTCTGATTTGGGTGTTTCTAAAGTCGTGATTGCTCCATACGATGGGATTCTGTACGTGATGGTGAATCTGAGTCGGGTGTTGTTGATCGCTGCAGCTCGTGAGCGGTAGAGGGACGCCAGCGGAGAGGTGACGAGTGTGTCTCTGCCCGCAGTGCTGCCCAAGGGCAACCCGCGCATCACGGGCGGCAGAGCGCGCTACCAGGTGGGCGACCAGGTGCGGCTCAACTGCACCTCTGGCTGGTCGCGGCCCGCGGCGCGCCTCAAGTGGTTCATCAACGAGCACCAGGTGGCCTGCGCGTCCCTTCCGCCACACGCACTCGCGCACTAACAAACACACGCATACACACATACACATAGGCCCTACACACATACATACATATATACACACATACTAGAGCTGTAGCAAACCGTATGTATTCGGTACCGAGTAACGGGTGCGCCATCCAGTAACGAGTAACGAAAAGTTACACACGGCTGCATCTCGTTACTCGCATTTTTCGTATGTTTCACGCATGCGCGCGCATATTCGATGAATTTACGTTACAAAGAACGATGTTTGTTTATTAAGTAAAGTATAATTTGGAAATTCATCGTCCAAGTTTTTTTACTGTTTATTAAAGGTACCTATTATGTGTGTAGACAAAGTTTGATATTGGAACAGAAACAACGTAAGAAAGTATTTTTTACAAATTAGAAATATGTATGTTTTTGTTTTTTATTATCACGTATTTTTACGTTTTTTGTTCTTATCTTAAAAGAGATAATATAATAAAGCCGCTCTAATGAGATTTAATTGTTTCTTGGTTAACAAAAACTGTTAATTATCAAATATTGTTAATTGTTTATAATCTATTTATTATTATTTACACGTCGTCATACTGTACGCGTATGCAATACGACTCGATTCGTTGCTGCAACATAACATAGCATGTTATGTGGTATCAGAAGTAACGACTAACGTAACGATACGATAGTAACGAGTACTAATTGTTATAGTAACGAATACATACGGGTATGCTTTTTTCGTTACTTTTACACCTCTAACACATACACATACACATACATACACATATGCATACAGTGGCGGATCCAGAGGTTCACATCGGAGGGGCCACTCTAGGATTTCAAAATAGCCAGAGAAAAAATTGTCTTCAAATTACTAAATTTGTATTTAATCTACTCACACTACACATAACATCCAACCACCAGATTTTATGATTCTACATACAAGAAATTCATTAATTTAAATTAAAATATTTTATTGGTTTCAGAAACAATCATTTTTTCGGCAATATTAATGTAGCAGACAACTGGTTTTGTTTGGGGGGGGGGGGGCACTTGCCCCTGGTGCCCCCCCTTGAATTCGCCACTGCATGCATATACATACACACACATACATATCCATACATACACATATTGCGGTTCACGGGCAGTTACCGCCACCCACCTTGCCATGTTTCCGTTGAAATTATTACAACGTAAAAGGCGCCCCCCTCCCCCATCCCACCTTCCTGGGCACACATACTGTGTACAGAGCTTCAGAACAAGCCACCCGAGTGGGGAATGTTTACGAAAAACATTTAAGAATACCATATGCTGTTTCCGTATTTAGTTACTAAATTATTTTTAGGGGAGTTAAAAGGGCTGAAACGCGTGTTTTCAGAATAATGTGTTAGACGCTTATCATCCCGCCTCACTGACACACATACACCCCTGACTGCTTGTGACTTCTATACGCCGACAGTCTCTTTGTATCTTGTACCACTATAGTAGCAATTTGATTAGTGTATTATAGTATCTAAGCCCTAGTTACAAAGTATAAGCCTTAAGTAAAATTTTATAAAAATTATAAAAAAACCGAAAAAAAAAATACAAAATTTCAAGCAATGTGCGCCCACGCCTCGGCTTTGAACTGTGCATATCATAGAAACTGACTTATCAATAGGGACTAGAAAAATTCGCGGTTTAAATGACCTCTAGGATGGACTCCACGATCATCTATGTTCGCGGGAATATTACACCAGCTCACTGGCTACTGACTAGTGACACCTGCTAACTGGGATGCGTATGATTCGATACTTCTTACGTTGAGGGTCATTCATTGGCTCACAGTCCTTCAGGCAAACTGTGTTCCAATCACTGAAGCGGCAATAAGTTACACGCACTTGGATTCTAGCATATCGCGAAATGAACCCGCGAATTTTTCCTTTCTCTACTAATCAAGTGTCTAGTATGTAAGTTTGTCTGCTTTACTTTCTTCTCTAGTTAAAGGTGTCGAGTGAGTGGCCAGTGCAGCCACTCATCACAAGAGTGAGAGCTCCCCTGGTCATAAATCTATCAATGGATCAAAATATGAATGTGGACCACGCGTCCAAGCTCCCAACCCTCGCATGGTAGACTCTCTTCTACTCTGTCCAACTCTTCATCCAGACCATCCTCTGTCTCCCGTATACTCCTACGCTATCACGCATGCCTGTGCCCAGGGTTTTCCCTGGGTCAATGCAGGTTTTACCTGGGCCCAAATGGGCATAGCTAGTTTTAAGACAGGGGGAGTTAGTCATGGCGCCAATCGCTGACGTGACTGGCCAATCTCCGCACAAAGAACACGATGCATGCGAACCTTCCATGCATGGCTAATCCCAGCATGACCAGGCGTATAGGCTTCACCTAAATCCCTCCCTAACCCGGACCTCTCCTACAAATACACTTTAGTATTTAGTTAGCAACTTCACTTCCGTGTCTGCAGGCATGGAGGGAGAAAAACTAATTGCCAAGACTGAGACCTAGTTCTTTTTAAGTAGTTTTAGGCCCACTCACTAGATAGAAGCTTTCATGATATATTTCTGACAAGGCTACATTGATCGTGAGAAGTAAAGCTTAATATATCATCAGTGAAAATTAATTTGCTTTATTTATGTTGCCACACGCATTGTGTTGTAACATACCAGAAATTTGGCATATCCTACTCTAATATATACCTATATATAACATGCTTTTAATAACAAAACAACATTAAGGATGTTTAAACCTCTTTTACTTTGCAATTAGTCGTCAAGTACAGTAGGACCCCTCATATCCGACCTTCCCACAACCGACTCCTCATGATATTCGACCTAGTCTCCATGGTTGGCGAGCCTGTTCAGACTTGAAAATGTGACGCATCTACATGTTTCCGTGTCGCAAACTGTCAGTTCAGCCGTGATTGTTGGTGTAGAATGTGCTCGTACTATAATCTTGTACTGTCCTATGTTTTTTTTTTTTAACGTAACGTAATGTATTGTGGGCAAAAAAAAGTGGAGGGACACTTCCGCAAAATCAAGATCAGGCAAAACTGAAACTAAAAATACATTACTGAATCCTTTAAGTAAGTTATGCTTACATTGTATTCATCTTATCATTTATAATTTAACAAAAGTAAATGTTTTAAATGTATACAGCATTATCTTTACAAATAAAGTTGTATTACTGTACATACTGTATAGCTGGGAAAGGCGTTTTCTTTTTTCTTTTTTTTGCTCCTACGGATATCCGACCTTTTGGCCGTTCCGACCATGGCCCGGTCACGTCATGGTCGGATATGAGAGGTCCGACTGTAGTTAAATTAACATTATGAACCTGGAACTTCGGATCTGAACCTATAGTACTAGTAGTTATGGGTTTAACCGACAGATAGCGCCGCGTGTCGCGCAGAACACGCTGTACGAGCCGCACGTGTGTGGTGTGTGTCTGTGGTGGGGAAGCCTTCTTTTCACAGACGAGAGAGCCAAACGTCCGATCGTGCATCTTCGTTTTTTTTTTTTTGTTCATTGTAAATAAATATACAACTCATGATAACTAATGGTCAATTAGATTAGGTTAGGTTAGCTACATTATAAATACTTTAAAACATTGTGGACGGTTGATTTGGTTAGGATGGCTACATTAAAGATACTGTGAAATCATTTAAACAACGGTTTCCTAGCGCTGGATATCTACATATTAAAAATGTTATTTGCTAAGCAACCATAAAATGATTTTACAGTATTTTTAATGTAGCCATACTTACCTAATATAACCAACCATCCACAATGTTTTAAAGTATTTTTAATGTAGCCTACCTATCCTAATCGACCGAAAAATTTAATGCCACACCGGTTTATATACAAGTTTTGAGGATCTCTGCTCCATTTTTGATGACCCAGCCTTCATATCCTATAAGGACGTCCAGGCTGGGGCCCCCATGGGCATGGATGCGGATCACGCCGCATACGCATCCAGGAAGGGCGTTAGAGCTTTTGGCTATGCAAAAGGACTGAGGCTACCCATCCCAGCTTATGCACCACCTCCGGCCCCCTACTCCACTCAGCTCACCAGCAAGTTGGATGCTCCCTTAGCCCTCCGGAGTTTATACAATCATATAGAACGGGAAAAAAAAGCGAGCATGAACAAGAGCGTCGCCAGCCGATGGCCCAGGGGGGGGGGGGGGGGCAAGTTGTGGGAAAAGTGTGTATTTTTTTGCATTTGGCTACATTTTTTTGAATCTCCAGGGCTCTAGCGGGGGGCAGCTGCCCCCCCTCCCCCCCTTGGCGTCACCCTTGAGCATGAACTTGGGGGAACTTCGGGGTGTGGCTCTCCCGTCCGTGAAATGAAGGCTTCCCGCGTGTGTGTGTGTGTGTGTGTGGTCGCAGGCCAACAGGGCGTACCTCGCGAGGCCGGTGGTCCTGGAGTCCGCGGCGGGAGGGGGAGGCCTGCAGGCAGTCGTGCTGGGCCTCGAGTTCACCGTGCGGCCCAAGCACTTCCGCAAGGGCAGCATGCGGCTCAAGTGCCTGTCGACCATCTCGTCCATATACTTCCGCAGCAACGAGACCACGCTCGGCCGGATCGACAAGGCCCCGGTCGACCACAGCCAGACCGAGTCGTCGACCAAGCTGGGAGGTCAGCGGCGTGGTCGATGGTTTCACGTCGCACGATACCAGCCCGGGGGCGCAACAACAAGGACGGGGGGGGCAAGGGTATTTTGCCCCCCCCCCCCACGCCCTCTCTGAGACCTTGAAGTGGGGGTAAACGGAGGCAAAGAAAGTGCTGTGTAATCAATTTTTAGATAATAAAAACTGCTTAAATGGCACCATTTTCCCACCTTGAAATACAAATTTTCCCCGGGGGAGGATCCCCGGACCCCCCGCTTCAATAGGGGGGATTAATGATTCGTTATAAAAAGGTATATTGCCCCCCCCCCTTTTGGAAATGTAGTTGTTGTGCCCCTGATACCAGCTGGGACACGGTGTGTGAAGGGGGGAACAGTGATTGTCTTCTTGATCTGAACGTCAAGTGTGCAAAATAATTTCTAGCGCGCTGGCAGAAACCGGCAGGCGTTCTGCCAGTGTATATTTATTTACCTAAAAAATATATATTTTAAAAATGGATGGTATGTATGTAATCTAGAATCTACAAAGAGTTGTAAAAAAAGTGGAAAAATGAATGATTACTGATACTGAAAAGATTCCATTATCCAGCCAATGCCCAGCATGTATTATGCATTGCAAATCCTCATTATATATATATATATATATATATATATATATAGTAATTTGTTTTAAGTAGGTAAGCATATACATGGCATCTCTCTACATATATCCCTTCACATCTCACACTATACCTCTCTATCTCTCCTCTATATACCTATATATCTATGTATCTATATATGTATAGGCTATATCTCTTTATCTAACTCTATATCATTTTCTACACCTCGCTCTATCTCTCAACCTCACTCTGTATCTCTACCTTTATTTCTCGTTTGCATTTAATTCAATTCAATTCCGTGATGCATGCGCACCCATACACCGAAAACACACGAACTGCCGCTAAACAATGTGAAATACATGTATTTGTTGAAACGATTCGCACGCCAACCTATTATAAAATAGTTGCACTAACTCAGAAAACTTTGCGGACATGCGCTTCGGATGAATGGTGTAGGAACGCTTACGGGAGAAACACTTAAATATTCAAGACGTGATGGACGCGTCAAACGATAGTGCGTTTAAAATTTCAAGGCAACGCCATCTATTGACGAAGTTCAAAACTAAACTGTTATTAGCGGCATTGGTTCGTTAGCCGCCACGAGTTCCACTAAGTGGACGGGACTTGTCAAGGAGAAGGATAGGAAGTTGCCAGACCTTACTATATGACCGTGTGGCGGACATAGCGAAATGACACAAAACTCACTGTATGTCTATGACCTATGATTTTCTGTTGTAAAACTGAATTTACCCACGGTGACAGAGATTATTTCCGCTCGGCAAACTGACGTAACCAACTAGGAGTTAGTGAGTGCCTAACACAGAGTCTCTGAGACTACGAGTTTGCGACATTGGCAGTATTCTCGCCTTCAGTACTCTCTCCTCACGCTCTCCTCTGCCAGGACTCTCCGTAGAAGACGTACCCTGATGATGGCGACTGCAACGTCGACCGAAACGTTGGCCAACCTTTTTCCACTTTCGACGCGGCCGAAACACACACAGCCCAGAAACCCTTCTCGTCAGTTACATATCTGTCATGTTGGCAGGTTTTCGCAAATGGCTTCCATCCGAGTTTCTCCATCCGGGGCAAATCTCTTTGATTCGTCAATTACCTTCCACGCAACGACATATAGTTTTTGAAGTGATTATAAAAAAATTTTGAAGCGAAACTTCTTTACAGTCGGTAGGGCAATTAGAGGCGATGACGTCGTCAGAGCGTATCGAAAGTGTATCGCTCGAAGGGCAAAGATAAATGCAACGATCAGGATTGAAGAACTCAATGGAAAGTTTCCGTTGTATCGCATAAGTATATTCACGCATTTTTTTTTTTTTTTTAACTTGCGCACTTGTATATTTGCTCACTGCACACATTCTCAGACATTCTTTTACCTCTATGTTTGAAGTTTCACTACTAACTCAAGCGACGGCTTTGACGTGACAACGTCTAATAAATCGATGAACGCCGGCTGCACGCACGAAAAAGGATGACTCATTGTCCCGTTACACAAATTTTCCCGTTACGCTTTGTCCCGTTACGCTCATTGTACGCTTGCACTGCATCTATCTCTCTTCCACTCGATTGGAACAATCATCGATTTGACTTTTTCGAGGCACATTAAACTTGAAACACTCCCATTCGTTTCCTACTTTTCCTATCATCGTCCTATCCTTAACAGAATAACACAGATTGGAAGAAGTTAAATAGCAAACATGTATAAAAGTTATAGTTAAAATAATTTCTTCGTTAAAGTAATAAACATATTTGAATTAATGAGTGCAAATAAAAGTAAATTTATCAATTAAATTGTAGATTTAATTTCACTCCTTTGTATACATACAAAATAGTGATAATTCAATAAAATTGATTCAATTTTATTCATAAAAGTATGCAATAATTTCATTAATATTTTGTTATGACGTTGTCACGTTAAACTATCGTTCGTAAACCGACATTACAGACAACCATTTTTTTTTCCTGCAGGTCTCGGTGGAAAAGTGGCCGTAGCAGCCTCGTTGTTTTTCGCCCACACCCTGTGGGCCATGGCAAGATGTGACTGACGATGTACTACGTAGCCACTACGTTATCAAGCGTCACGACGTAAACTTATGGGTCCAAATTATTTACATCAAGAAGTTCAAATTATACCAAAAAAAAATAATCAAACATGTACGTTACTATGTTTGCTAATATCAAATGATTGTTAAAACGAAATTTTATGTTTTAAAAATAAATACATTGTACCTGGATTGCATTCCTATTGCATACTGCACCCTTTTGTTCCAGTGAAGATGCATTTTCCAATCAACTCTTTACTAAGAGCACGCTTGCACGGCACAGCTTAGCAAGTTCAAGTGAATAAGTTTAGTTAGCCATATTTGAAAATATTTTATTGATTGAAAAGGAAGTGCTACGGTTACACGGGTTTCGATTTTCGACACAACAAAAGTTTATGTTCGATTTTCGGTGTTATTTAGGAGGAGTGTTCAATTGCATGCTTAAAGTTATAACACCACTAAATTATTCTGCATTGCTATTAAATTACTCACATCCAAACATTTCATGTATATTATTTTATTTACCTGCTGCTACACGACTCGCTATGGTACTTGCAAAAAACATTAAGTTTAGTTTTAATGGGACCATGTTCAGAATACGTGTAACCAGTTGCTGAGTCGAACATGTTCCGACGAAGTGTCTCGAAGCGCCGTGCGAGCGCGGCCTGAGTTACATTCTTAGCTAACGTCCCTTCCATGGCTGCGCTTGTGGAAAAAGGTGAGGTTAGGTTTAACTGAAGCCCGTCGCCTCCGTCCGTCATACGTTCGCGAATCGCCAGACGTGCAGCCAATCAGAGAGCCCGAAAAAAAAAATACATTTGTCCAACCGTCAAGAGTTTAACAAATCGAATATTGAATTTTTCCGAGAATTTACTACAACGATATGTACAGGAACATGAAAATAAATAACTAAACAACATCGAGATAAACCTCCGAGATAGAAAACATGGATTGTTAGCAGCACTGATTTGGGAATATATTCTTACGGACGGATAGAGTCATCCTGTAGATCGCTTGGCTAGTTCCGTGACGTCGCACGAAGAAAGAGTGATGAATGTCGGACAGAGGTGACGGGACATTGTAATTCTGGCCTTTCAATCATTTTCGCTGCAATTTGCGATCGTAAAATATCTAGTTTTGGTAGTGAGAGAGGTGCCTAAGATACTGGCCTAACATGCTTCATGATTATTATTTTAACTAACTAGCTGCTTAAAAAGTGACACGTTATAAGTTTACAACAGAAAATTCTCTAGGTGCTACTCACAAAACTTTCAATGTTACAAACATGTGTTTTTTTTTTAAGTGAAACTTCTTTGCTGTGGAGGTTACAATATTCGAGCGTTAAGAAAATTCCGATCGCACGAGGGGAATAGTAAGGTAAACGGTGAGGGAACCGGCAGAGGAGGAGAGTGCGTCAGCGGCGACGCCACTCCAACGCATGCACTAGCGGTCGAATGGGAAGACAGCAGAGGAGCGTAGAGCACGCTATATGCTAGTTGTAACGGCCGGTAGGGAGACGGCAGGGGAGAGGTCAAAATGACGCAGCAGTGATGCTACGGAATTCTCGTAACACTGCTTATGTTTGTCTACTCCTCAATTTTCGTAACGGCTAACAACTGAAGATACAATATTACTTCTTTTTTTTAAGTATCTACGATTTATTTATTCGTGTGGAAAAGAGTTATTTATTTTTGTATTTTACCACAACTATCAGGTCGGGTATAACAATTGATGCTGTATTTTTCTGAGAATTTAGAACGTATTAAATCCCAAATGTTTATGTCGTATTTTAGCTATCATAAGCCAATTTATGATAGACAATAATAATTCTGCGGATAATGATTTATAAAAATGAGAAGCTAATTTGCATATTTGATTCATGTTTTTGTCAAATAAAATAACGAATTTCTTGTAAAATATATTTGAAAACATTAACTTTAAATTTTTTTTTCATTAGACATAATACTCGCATTCTTACTGTTTTATCTCTCGTTAAATTAAATAAATACTAATAATTGATCTATCTGTACCTATTTTCATTTGAGATCATACCAGCATCCTTACTATTCTCAATAATTACCTCTTGTTCAATAAAAAATATAATTTTAATTTTAATTAAAATATTATTATTTATAATGTAATTGAATTTAAATATATCCAATAAGCAAGAAGTTTCACTCCCGTCGCGCTTGGACTGCACGCACACTCTTTTTTAAAACTGAAATCTTTGCTCTCATCTGTCACCAATATTATCGTTGTGGCTAATAACTTCACAATACGGACAGGTACTTTGTGCTTAGCCGCCTTAGGATTAGAAAATAATGGGCACGTTATCTTCATAAAGAGCTTTCAGTAGCAGCACAGAAAAAAAATCATACCTACTTGCGCGAGGCCAAGTTCAAGTTCATCGTCATGTCATTCAAATCGAGATTTTTCTAATAATCTGCAAAATCGCTGGATGAATCGAATAGAAAACATTCTAAAAATATTCGCTTCATGAAAAATGAAAATGAAAAAAAAGTTCAATCTATCATTTTGTAACATTTGTGAACGTTCAGATTTGTATGCACAATAGGTTTCTATAGTGTTCTAGAAGTTTCCAGAATGTTATAGAAGTTTCCAGAATGTTATAGAAGTTTCCATAATGTTATAAAAGTTTCCAGAAAGATACAAAAGAAATAGGATCGTAGAAATATTCATGCGCCTGTAGGCTTTACCAAATGTATTTTATTTTTATTCCATTCTATTTAGAACACACAAAAACCACTTACAAATATGTATTAAAATGCATTCCATTGTGTGTTATGTAATGGTTATTGTCAACTAATTCATACTTGGAAATGAATCACCTAAATGTTTCAACTTGAAAGCTTAATGATTAGTCGCAAACAACCTTTGAAAACAAGTAAACAAACAATCAGTGCCTAGGCTATTTCTATAAACCAAAATTTATCTCAATTTTTTTTTGTATATCATCTTGTAATATCTGTACCTCAGAGCCAAACGAGTGTAAGGTAAAATTTTGTATATTTTGTTTTATTGCAGATTATTTATTAGGAATTCGTTTTCTATCGTATTCTATGATAAAGCACTCGAAAAGATTTTTTATAACTTTTATTGAGAATTGTAAGAACCTGACAACGAATTTTTAGTCGAGCCAGACAAACGTAAGTCCAGTTCTGTTGTATAAATGTCCCCATTTGGAAGAAATCAATCATAGCTTTATAATTGCTGACCACACGCTTGTTTAGATTTATGGAGAGGAAAAAAAAACAGTATAATTCAAAGAACAGTTTTTTTTTTCCTTTGTAAAGTTTTCCAATTGTGACATGGGCTCGCTTGGCTATGATATACAAATAGTAATAACGTCACATCTACTTTTATTTTGTTTCGTAGTTGAACGTATTTTTCTAAGTCAGGTAGGAGCAGTGCATTGCTATCATGCTTCCCCGATGCAATGCCGAAAGTACGGTAGAGCATTACGTCACGTCGCTTTCCCCTGGCTGATTGAAGGATAGGCATCACGCGAAGCTGCAGTGTCCAGCGGGGTTAACTACTCGCTAGCTTCGAAGGGTTGCCGCCTGGATAGGAAAATCTTTGTTCGAGTGACGTGAAACAATATTGTCCTCCCCAACATTCTGGTTTGTGACTCGACGACTGGACATTCAAGGAATAGAATTTTCCATGGAATCAACAAACTGAAATATATATATATATATATATATCATCTTTTGCATAATAAACTGGTTGAGTTGAATTTTCAACAATTGTTTGGAGTATGGCTAAAGAAAACCAATTGGAATAAATGCAATGCTGGTTGGTGGCTATTGCGTGGTGTAGTTCTTTTAAAGTTAATCGCTTTGCTAAGGTATTGTAAACAGCGCCTAAAAGGTTTAAACAGCTTTACGTCCAAATTATGTAGATCACGTCTGATATTTTTGAACTCACATACAAATTAGAAAGAAGCTATGGTTTCAAATATTTATTTGTAGCACGCAAAACCTTCAAGATTTTAACGCCTTCACGAAATAAATAAAACTAAGGTGGATCATTGTATTTTTACAGTATATTTTATAAATGTCAGATGGATGATTGTTTTTTTTTTTTTTTACTTTTAACACAGAGCAAGTCAAATGGCTGGTATAAAATTGCTATCGAACGACTGTTGCAGGAAAATGTTTCGTGCTTGCATTCAAATAACAGATAAGTTATATTCACTCGCTCACACTGTTGAGAATTAACGTACAACTCATGTAGGGTTCAGTCCAATCCCAGATTCTTGCGTTGTTCTTTCGTTCATCTCACTTTACACACACGTCAATGGCACGTACAAGAGTGGGCGACAGAATATGTTATATTTTTTTCTGTTCAAGGACATGCGTCATGAATGGTAAATGTGTTTTTTTATTAATTTTGTCATACATTGGTCACGTGACCTGTTATGTATGGAACAAACAAATAGCTTTGTGACACAGAAAAAAACTAACTGGTCAAATCATACATTAGTTGCAGGTATGTATTATTATTATCAGTTTCACTGAGCTGCAATTAAATTTAATGATTAATTGGCCCATTTAAAAGACATAAGTGTATTACTCATCAGTCATCCCATCGATGATCGATGTTTAAAAAATTTTAACTTGCAATGAAGTGAACCCATAGAATATATTTATATCACTAGATCAACTGCTATCTTCTGTTTTATGTTGAAAATTGGCCTAGTTGTAAGTTAAATATCGTATTTTTTTAAGTATAACTTAAAACTTATTGACCTCTCAACGCTGGCCACTCGACATGTCAGAAGACGGCATGCGGTGACTTAGTTTAAGCTACTTTTTAACCCGCCATCGCAATATTGTTCCGTCCAAAACATTTCGGGAATGGTGCTTGATAACGTCAGATGATGGTTAATAAGTATGAATTAGAATCTATGTGGTTAATAATAGATTATAGTTTAAAAACAAAATAAATAACTTTTATCAATGATTATAAACTAAAAAGTTGAAGAGTTTCACTATCCACCTCCTGGCTCCGGAATCATATCAGTTCGAGGGTACCAACTTACTGGATTTTCATCCGGGTTACATATACTTGCAAAGTTTCGAATCTATTCGACAATTATAAGTAGGTTAAAATCGACTTCCAAGATTTGTTTTCATAGTTCGTTAGTTAGTTAGTTAGTACATGTGAAGCTAATATAAGCGCGTTAAAAACAGTCACTGTTTCCACTATGCAACCACTACACTTCAGCCAATGGTAATGGGCGTTTAACCAAAATTGTGCTACGATTGGCTGAAGGAAAAATAAATAAACTGCTTCACACACTTAGCATGTAATCTTGCAGACTTGGCCACCCCCTTTTCTCAAGACCACCAGAAAAAGCAATCGTATAATTCAGGGGACACAATAAAATTTTCCCACCAACTTTCAACTTCTCACGAGAAAAGTTACCATGATTGTTGCATATTCTTAAAAGCAGGGGTGAATTGTCTTTTACAATACTTGTTTTGCCACGGAATCAGGAACGTCTAATACAGAGCAAACTCTTGGACAATTTTATTTCGGCCATTATGTGATATCACTAATGACTGAAAATTTGTAAAATATATTTATCAAAATATATTAAAGGACAAATTCTTCTGTTCTAAACATATATAGTAAATATAGAACAATAATATACGTTTTTCGATGTCTAGAATTTTACTTAAGTATTTTCAGTTCTTGTAATATATCGCGCAGATACAAATTTTACAAATGTCCGATTAACAGCAGAATTTATACCAGCGGGCCTTTATACCAGATTTTATTCAGTAGTTGCTCGCTAAGAAACAAAATTCGTTGCTTCTGAGATTCATTGTTGCAACCGAGTGCAAAAGTTTAAATGTAACAAGGACACAGTTTATTTTTCGATGTGAAACCTCGGCATGAATCATATAAACTTCTATGCACCGAGGTCCACTTACGTCTTAGAATCGTCCGCTGTATATTTAAACGTTGACGAATGTTCATTCATATAGTTTCTAAAATATGAATTTTTTTTTATAAATGTCGTTTCCTGCCAAACTATGGGTTGAACGCTATTTCACCAAAATGGATTTTCGTCTTAGAATCGTCCGCTCTACAGAAAAGTGTTGGCATGTTTTCTATTTTGTTCTAAAAAAAATTTTTGAAATTCTTTTGTTTGTCCAAGTTTAAATGTGCATTCGGTTATTGATATTTCATTAATATCTAATTATTACTTTATATTCTTTAATTTTAACATATTATTGTAGTAATATTTGTAAACAAACGCATGTGACAATACTAGCAAAATCTGATGTTAACAGTTCAGTCTATATCACAGTTGTCTATATCAATATTGTTTTTTTTTTGTAGTCTGCATTGTTGAAAAAAAGATATGTCTCTTAAGGCCCGTATACAATTGTAATGTCCTAACCTGTGTCCGACCGACACTGATCACTGATTGGCCCCCGTGATCCTCTGACGTCATTCTTAGTATGGGCGATGGCCCGAATCTCCCTATTCCAGATACATTGGTCTATTTGAAAAAAATTATTCCCACCATGTATCCTTTGGTAGCATGAAGAATGAACTATAGTGACATTTTTTGTTTCCGTTTCCCGTACATTTATTAGCATTTACTTTTCCTTTACAGAATACATATAAATATTTTTGAACAACCACAAATTTCACAAGTTAACTAAATATTGAATACTACGTACACATCTACAAAACATGATTTATTTTGACTCTCTGTATTTACTGCGCTCTGGTGACTATTTTAGAAATCAGTACATTCGGACCGTGATTCGGCCCGGTAGCCTACAACTCATGTAGTTTCGGTTCCCTACCACGTTCGTGCAACTTCGGATTTCTCTCAAAAATTGAAATTAAAAAAATCGAAGGGTTAGGTTAGGTTAGGTCAGTCACAACATGCTTGTTTTCATTGGAAACTTCTGATTTAGCGGCTGAAGTGGCGTTAATACCAAAACTCAAAACTTCGGAAATCTTCGGAAATTCTTGCAGGGAACCGAAACTACGTGAGTTGTAGGCTTCCCGATTCGGCCACCGGACAATGCAATTGTAAACATGGCTGTTTTCCATACGACACTATTACGGTATTCACATTAGTCTAAGGACACGTACCTCCCACAGGATTGGACTATTGTAGACGGGCCCTTATGCGTACGTGTCATTTCGGAGTTCGGAACGTACCTTAAAAGTACACTTTGTTTCCCGCCTTTTTTTTGTGATTGTTTTCAGGACTAAATATAAAATAAATATTTCTAAAGGAAATCATTGATTAGTGTACTAAATATGGTAAAATTTAAAACAAACAAAAAATTCCAGCAGGATTTTCATGAGTAAATGTGCTTTTTTAGTTCTTATTGTTGAAATGAAAACTGTCTCCAATTTGACTTCAGTGTTAACCGTTGATTGTTTTGGTTTGCGCAAAGTATTGTATAGTAAATATTATTAAAACTTTCAGAATTTGCACATGGAAATTCAAATAATTTTGTACTTAATAATTTATAATGTATATTAAACAGGTAAGTCATATTCTCCCCTGCATTTTTTGATGAGTCTGTGAATAAATACTACAGTTGATTTGTTCCTAACCTATTGAAGAATGCCTCCTGATATTTTTTCCGACAATAAATGATAGCAAACTGTGATTATTTGGTGGATTTAACAATTATAAGTTATTTCTTGTTTATTTAGATTGTAGAACGAAGTGATTGTTAACCATCTATCCATTTCGTTCGTTAACATGAATAACAAAAGTGAACGTAAATACTGGGCATTGCACTATTAAAACTGAAGTTATTTTTTCGTAATTTCAGATAGTTTATTCATGACAGTATACATTTTGACTATAAAATCATACACAGCGCATGGTTGACGGTAGACAGTGCCATGAAACAGGATTGTTGCATTGTGTATTTCATCATAACACTCATAATTTAAAATTCGTTGAACCAAAGGTGGTTTATTGTAAGATGAAGGCATTTCAGTACGTCATATATCCAATTAAAATATCAAAATAATAAATTGCACTTATGTTTACATGCTGTAATTAAAAAAATATATACACTTGTTAATTCTACTATATATCAAAAAACATATATTTGCTACGGTTAGTGATTGATCCTTGGTTGCTACCAGAAATATGTTGATAAACTAAAGGTTCAGTCTCATAAACTCATATAATAATTATGGAGTTTTCGGTCTATGAAAAAAGGGGGAGAGGATGCTGAAAATGGGATTTGTAGATGCTGCTTATGTTTCTTGATAGTGCTTAGAAGTGTACCACTCCCTGTAGCACAATGATCATGAGCACAGAGGACACACCTGTACACCAGTTGCATTTTATTCATTTGTTCATTTTGTTGTTTATTTTGAGTTTTTCGAACAAAAAATAAAATGCTGCAGGTAGACTGGTGTGCTGCCTTCTCACTCCGTTCCTGCATTGGGAAGGTTAAAATTTACAATTAAAAAGGTAAAAAAATATACATACATGAAATCTGAGCTAGAAACCACAATTTTTGAATGATGACAAGCCAAGAGAGACAGAATTTTTTTTAATAAATTGTTATCTAATATTCTTATATAAAAAAACAGCTAATTAACATCAACACACAAAAGGCAAATTGCTGTATCATTAAAGTCTCTTAAAATAGTGAGCCCTTGTGTTAAACAATTTTCCTCACATACAATCAGCATTAACTATTACCACAAGCCTTTGATTATTCATGTCCTTTGAGGTAGCGATTCAACAAAGCTGTCAATTTAGTTGATACCAATCAAAAAATCAGGGTTCGAGTCCACTTGGAGTTGATTCCATGCGGGTTGGAACCCTGATTTTCCACAAGTGTGAAACGTGGTGAACGTCTCAGTGAGCCGGTGGGTTTATCTTGGGGCCCAACATTGCCCCCACCCATTTATTCTGCCAATGTTCCGATATCATCTTGTGATTCCTCTTTGCCTTTAATGACCAATATGCCAACGAGATGTTTAGCCTTAATTATCATTGAATTCTTCTAGCATTTGAGTAGTGATGTCCTGTTTAGCTACTGCCACACAGGGTGCTATTCTCGCTATGTTCACTACGCGAGTAAAATAAACTGCATCTCAGGTGTCACTGGCCACCCAAAGCTATGTTCGCTATGTTGGTAATCCTGGCGACGTCGTCGGGTGTTTGGTTTTCTGCTATTTTTCTAAACACCACTGACTTCGCGCACGCACATAATAGCGAAAACATCTGTTTTCTTGCGGAATCATACAGTACTTCTGAGTTTGCTTTTAATAAAGTTTAATTTTTCTCTGTATTGTGCTTTAAAAAGTCATGTCGACGGCAAAGTTTATCAAAGGATTACGAAAATATCCATGTTTATGGAATAAATTCATGGAAGAATATAGAAGGCAGGATATGCAGGACAATGCCTGGGATTTGATTCCAAAGGAATGCTATCAATCTGACTTGTATATATTCTGAAATGATCCATAAATTTGGTTTCGTCTTCATAAGCATCTGCTACATAAAATGATGAAATAGTTAAAATTCTTTTGTTTGTAGAATGACTTCATAAACCCATTTATTTTTACATTTACCTACTGTGAGAGTCAGCAGAATATTATCGTCGGAATATTCACTTGAATCCCATGGCATGCTTCTCTCCAACATCGCAAACTAGACTGATCTGTCTGGCCACCGGGTGCAGCGAACATCGCGTAGCTTTCTGTGTAGCAATGGCTTTAATGTGGTAGCCTCTGTCTTGAGTTTTGGTAGGGGTTGAAAAAACTCACAACTTACATACCAGGTACACTATCAAATCTGTACTTTATATTGTAAAATATTGACAAATATCTACAACTTTCTTATGAAATGCTTTTCATATGAAAAACCATTAATGCAAGGGGTGGAAAAAAAGGGGGTTGGAAGATAAAAAAAAAGTTCTTAAATCCCTTAGTAGGCACACCATCAAATGCATTCAAATTGGTTTTAAACCATAGAATAATTTTCTAAAAATTTGTCTTAAACAGTTTTTGATAAGAGTTGAAAAATCAGAGGTTAAAAACTACATAGCATATAACTACGTAACATGTACACTATTGAATCCGTTCATATTTACTTTAAACATTTTTTTTGTATTATCTAAACTTTTGTCTAAAATAAATTTTTATACTAGGTACCAACCATTACCGCAAGGGGTGGAAATAACAAAGGTCGAATGACAAAAAATATTACACTCCTTTATTATGTTGGTTTAATATCAAATCCATTATAATTTATTTTAAAAACTCTGTATTATGGAAATGTCTTAATGATATGTACTCCCAGTGATGGTAGAAAACACTGTTCTCAGAGGTAGAAGACAATCAATTATTGTAATGCAAGATGTCTAGAGGTATTGAAAATCATGAAAAAGCCTCCAAATAAACAGTTGCTCTTATTTTCTAGCAGCCTTTTGCTAACTTTAATTTTGATTTTCGATGCCTCTCTTCAGTTTATAGTCACAGATCAAATATAAATAGTTGGAGACTGTTCACTTAAATCATATGGAAACTATATAATCTGTGAAGAGATTTTAGTTTCAACTTCCTAAAATAAAAAGTTGTCACATTTCTCCGTATAGCAGATCTTTTTAATGTTATTTTTAATTTTCTTCTTCTGTATGGAACTAACAGTAGTTGTAAAATATTTGAAATTCTGGAATTGGTTCACCAGGTATATGTAGACACCCTGCAATGACCACACCAACATGTGTTGTTAATAAAAGTTACACATTTTGTTCTTATAATTTTTTAATCTTTTACAGGTTATCATACAAGGCTTCAAAAGTTACAGGGAGCAAACTGTTGTTGAGCCTTTCGACCCTCGGCATAATGTTGTTGGTGAGAATAATTAAGCAAGTTTTCTTTCGATTGTGTGTGTGTTCTCATTACCTCGTTCTCTGGCTTGTGACATAATTTCTCGTCCTCTGGCTTTTTAATACAAAACTTTGTTTTTTCATAGTTTAGTGTGTATCTAATCTTTTTCATTTGCAACATCCTTGTTGTGTATAATTCAAGCCACTCAATGAGACGTATCTAATTTGCTAAAATAAATGACGTAATGGAAAAAAAATCTAGTTTAAACCTTAAAAAACTTGATTAAAACCCAAAAATATAGGTTGGTTTTTTTTTTTTTTTTTTTACGTTTTTCTAACTCTGCAAGTATTTGTAATGCAAGTTACAAAGCAGTTTTAGAAAATAAAAACTTTTTTTAAAAATAAATCAAACCACCTTTTTTTAATCAAACCGGGGTTTTGGTTTAAACCAGCTTTCTTTTTATCGTATTAGTTATTTTGGTTCTCACTATGATCAAATGAAAGCCATACAACTCCATACAACACCATACAACATCCCGCTTTCTGCTATTCATGTTGAACCAGAAAAGTTGTAACATCAAAGAACTGAAGTCCAGCAAATCTGCACATGTGACTGGGACTTAACCACAGAAAGGATTTCCCACAGAATAAGATTTTTTTTAAATAATAAATTTATTTATTTCCTCTTTTTTTTACAATTTGGCTACAATTCACTAATTTAATTTCAAAGGAGTATTTAGCTGAGTATAATTTTCATTTTATTCACTTAATTTAAATGATAATATCTTGATTAGTATATAATTTTTTGTTCCTGTAAATCACAAGAAACATTAATTAGCAAACTTTTGTTATTTGAGTGGAATTATACCTTTCATTAAAAAAAATTTACGGTATTCTATTTAAAAATACATTATTAAATTTTTTTTTAAAAAAATCACTTTCGTAGTTTAAACCAATGTGATTTAAATCAGCCAATACTGATTACTTATAATGTTATAATTACTGTATGTTGTGTGAAACAAATATGGCTAGGCAGTAATTTCTGTGTTGACACCTTAGTTATAAAGTTCTGTTTAGTTAAAATATATTTATCGGTGTATCATTGTCTCATCATCTCACTAATGTGTTGTTTTTATAAATCATTCGGATACCATTATTATCAAATTGTGATTTAACACTAGCCCACAAATTTCTATGCTGCTTATAAATAATTTCCTATATCTTGTACATAATGCCTTTTTATAGTTAATACCATTCGAATGTATACTTAAAATACGAGACTCCATTTATGCACACAGCAGCTTTTTTTTTTATGACTTGTAATGGATTAACTTAAAATTGTGCTAAAAGGTTTCCTACTAATGAAATTTTTTTTTCTCTCTGCTTACACCTTTAGAAGAATTGTTATGCTGTCTTCTTTTTAGTAAGAATTATTTATTGTGCTTGTGAAGCTCATAATTTACAATTTTTGTTTGCAGTGGGGCGAAATGGTTCTGGAAAAAGTAACTTCTTTTATGGTAAGTGTGAAAAATATTAATTTCAGAATTTAAAAAAAAGTCTTTATTACAGGTACACAATTTATTTATTTCTTCAGTCATTCATTTATTCATCCACCTATCTGTTCATTCAGTCATTCATTCAATCTTTAACTGTTGAATTCAACCCTTCGCTTTTTTACAATTCGTACTTTGTACTTTGCTGTCATACACTAGCATATAAGAGAAATAATATAAATATGCTCTTTTGCATATGGTCTATATGGTTGTTTGTAACCACGACAAGTTTTTCTGTGCATTCCAAAGTAACGTAGGTGAAATTTATGCTCATCGATGGATGTAATATTACTGTGATTAAAAATACTTTGTTATGTACAACTTGTTGAATATAAGCTGAATGTAAATTTTAGTTTACTAGTTTTAATTTTTTTTCCCAAACATTTCAAACACCAAACAGCTTAATATCATGTTATTAAAAAAAGTTATTACATCTTTGTAAGTGGTTTGTAAGTTTATACCTCCCAGCAATGGCGAATATGAACGGTTACAAGATAATGGGAAATACTGAAGGGATTATTATTGTAGTTGTTGGACTTCACTGAATGATTTCAACACAAAAATATAAACTTACCAAATAAACTGACTGGCTTTGGTTTTTCAAAGAGATGGATTTGTTTTACTAAATTCCTACATTTAGATTTTTAAAAAAATAAAAGAACTTGAGGAATTTTAGTACCTTTTACAGTTCGCAGAATTCTGTTACTTTCTTCTTTTTTTTTCTTTTCTTTTTTTACATTTTGTTTACATAATTTAATTTTAGGAAGTTTGGCTATTTTCAGAATATACTTTCATGGAATGATTGTTATTATTAGTAATGTCAGTGTTACCGATAGTTTCTTCTGTGAAATAATAAGTGGTAGAGACAAGAATTTATGGTTTTAGTTTTTATAAAAGCTGTTTTGTAATACTTACTCCACCAAAATTGGGGTAAAATTTATATGCTGCATTTTTACGGTATAATAATTTTTAAAGAATTGGTCTGGAACAGATACATTCAGAACAATAAGAATAAATTAGCTAGCATTTATGGTTTACAATTGATTCAGCAAGAGCTTAAATTAAATTAATTTTTCCGAGCCATTTACTTGGTAGAATTTTTCGTCCGGAAATGACGACATTCCTTGAGTTATAATCTTCAAGATTTTTTTTTTAATATATAATTTGAATAAGTTTTGTTTAAATGCTACTTAATTCCATTATATAACTTGCATTTTTTTTGCTATATGGTGTGTTAACTTGCATTGTGGTGTTATGCGGTTTTCTGACATGCATTTCGGTGTTATTCCAGTTTTATCGCAATTCACCCTACATTCTTGTCCCTTATAATTGATGTTTAGCATTTAATTACTTTTAATGCCAGAATAACTACAACTGTAATAATACTATCAGTAGATACTATTTTATGGCCTTAGAAAAAATCAAGAAATAGTATAATTAATACGTATTGAAACTTCCCTGTTGTGATTAATGATGGGATACAAAATAAGACTTAAAATTTTAGCACCACGAGTAGTATCAATCTGGCAACAGTGTTCGCCATTTACTCTGTTCTGTAATCTCAGCTTGAAACTGACTTTAGAGTCTGCTTTAGCATATTCAGCAACCAACCTACACTCTGTTAGCAACGCAGAGCTGCCAAGTTTTACAGATTTTCGCTTCACTACATAGACACATAGTATAAAACAAAGTCGCTTCCCGCTGTCTGTCTGCCCCTATGTATCCTTAGATCTGTAAAACTACGCAACGGATTTTGATGCAGTTTTTTTAATAGATAGAGTGATTCAAGAGGAAGGTTTATATGTATAATACATGCATAATATAGTAGAGAAACACTGATTATTTTAGAGGTTTCTAATGTGATGTCATAAATAAACACATTTTTTTTGTGCTTACATTCAAATGCTGGCTGAACCCTACGAGATAGATCAAAATAATGTACTACAGTATTGTTGCGAACGTGACATTGGCCAGGACACGTGCAGGTGCAGAGCTGGCTGGCGACTGCCGCAATATATGTGCCGCGCGCGCCTGGAAGATTACAAGGATTGTCGCTTTCCCACTCCTTCCCACCACTCCGCGCACGGCGCCCTGCCTTTGACACGTAACTGACACCGGACAGCTGGGAGTTGCGCGAGTCGGCGACACGTGTTTTCGAGAGATTTCTGTCGTCGGGACGGCTCGGAGTGACGCGACTGGCCCCGGCCGCTCTCTTGAGTTCTGGAATTGCGCCGGGGCCTATATATATGCCCGAGGACGTCAGGGCAGGGAGTCAGTGGAGTTCAGAGGAAGTCGAGAGTTTTCCCGCGGCGGAGTTTCCGGGCGATAGAGTGGCGAAGTCCCTGGACGAAGGTTCCAGGACGAAGAGTTCAGTTTCGGGCGATAGTGTCGCGGGCGCGGCGGAGTTCCGAGCGAAGTTCCGAGCGAAGTTGCAAGCGTGGCGTCGAGTGGGATCTTGGCGAAGGGGAAGTGCGTCGGCGGCGACGGGAGTCCCGCGGCGGAGATCCACGAGGGGTGCTGCGGCGAGAGTTGCGCCAGAGGTGCGGCCCAGAGAGGTGTGCGAAACTAGTGACTGGGGAATAGACATTTCTTTAAGTGTAATTAATTATTTGCCATTTTAGAAGATTATTTGTAAGTGACATAAGTAGTGGCCATCAATAAAATTGTGTGTGATAAAAATCTTTAATTGGGCTATCCTTTACGAACCCGCGGTAAATCGTAACAGTATTGTACACCTTAAAAAGGTCTACAAAAAAGTCAGTGATGGTATATGTCTATTTCTTAGGGATAACCCACAATAACCATTTTTTATCCTTTAATTTTTACGAGAAATAATGGCTTATTTACGAAGCAATTTTAAGCAATACAGCATTAATCCTTATCCAATTTATCCATTTAATATAGA
Organism: Bacillus rossius redtenbacheri; assembly: GCF_032445375.1. NCBI lineage: Eukaryota > Metazoa > Arthropoda > Insecta > Phasmatodea > Bacillidae > Bacillus > Bacillus rossius. The sequence goes on along the minus strand of NC_086337.1, from coordinate 27,231,907 downwards.
TCAATATGGCCCTTTACAGCATGTAATTTAAATGAATATTTTCGAAGATATTACAGATTTAAAATGCAGGGACATAGCGGTTGTGGTGGTACCGGCCAGGGGGCCGGTATATAAAGACGTTCTGTAGTATATTTAGTATTAGCATTGCACCCGTGCAAAGCCGGGGCGGGTTGCTAGTAAATAATATTCCTGAGTTAGTTATCTAATCATGTTATCTATTAGAGGAACTTAATGCTACTTCTGAAATGTTGTGTGTATTTGTGTTTCCTACAAAAAATCTTGCTCATGTAATAAGAGAGTAAACACTTTAAAAACTACATAAACGTAAATGTACTAAATCCTGAAACTTACTTTGCCTTTTAAATACTAAGTGTTTTGTGTTTTTTTAAATTTTATTTTTAGTGTATCGGTTAAGGGGCCCGCCTACCTGGGCACACATACAGTATGCAGAGCTTCAGGAAAAACAACGCGATTTCAAAACTACTCAAGATATCCGAGTGGGGCCTATTTACGAATAGCATTTAAGAGTTCGCTGAGGACCGAAAAGTACTTTTGATTTCGGATTAAGTTTTTAAACTGTATTTTTAGAAGCGTTAAAATGCCTAAAACGCGTGTTTTCAGAGTAATTTTTAGGCATAAAACAATCAGTACAGATTCTTGAAAGCACTTAAGGGGCTTGCATAACACCTTTATCTTCATTTCTCCGCCATATAATGTTACGGTCACCGCTCAAATTTCACAGTTATCCTGTGACGACGAGACGAATGCGCGCCAGTTCAGAGCCTTGAGCTTAGAGGCTATACCGCGCTGTAAGCACCAGCGAGCGTCGCGCTTATCACCCCGCCTCACTAACACACATACACCCCTGACGAGGCGGGCCCCTTAACTTGTTAGAGTTTAGAAGTGAATATTTATTATTTTGTAGAGTTTTAGTATTTGGCGTAAACTTCATTGCTTTTGTTTTTTCGTGTGTTGTGTGCATAAATTTGATTGCTGATGGGTGTGTCTCAGAGTTGTCAGCACTGGAAATTTACATACGAATAGCATCCACGAGCAGCAACCCATGTAGTTCGGGACACTTCAGTAGTGAAAATAAACAGTGAATTATGTATTGCTGACCGTATGAAAGTGAGAACTGGCGTTTTTGCTGTAGCATCCAGGAACCCTTAGGAATTGTTCTGACTTATGGCTTTTTTTTTTGTTTCCAGCCATCCAGTTCGTTCTCAGCGACGAGTTCTCCCACCTCAGGCCAGAGCAGAGACAAGCATTGCTGCACGAAGGGACAGGGCCTCGCGTCCTCAATGCCTACGTCGAAATCATCTTCGACAACACAGACGGGAGACTTCCGGTTTGTCACTTTTACGTAGTTTCCGACATGTGAGACGACGCAGATTGTGTGAGAAAGTTTGTGGTAGTGAACATTTGGAAAATTAACATGTTAACTTTGTATTAGACATGAGGCCAGTTGCTTATCCAAACGCAAACACGAACAATTTGGGGTGGCATTTTGTGCGAGTCAAGTCATTCTAAAACTAGCTGTTTACACGTTTTCCCCTCTACTCTGCTGTGTTCGGACTTTATGCAACAGCAGCATAAGTACCACCGGGTGTGCTGACTCCATGCAAAAGTGACATAGGTACAACCACTTACAACTTGCCATGTAAGAAGAGCAGCAGCTTTAAGCTCTTCAACGTGAATATAATTCTCATTTTGTATGATGGAAAAAAATGTGTTTTTGACTCTTTTTTGTGTACATGGAATTTGCATTAAATACTAAAGACAGTTTGTAAAAAAAAATGTTTTTTGCAAATTGTGCAATTATTGGAAAACATTGGTAAGTCCAGTGTCTGAAATCTGAGGTTTTCTTTTTTTTAATAACACACATAATAGTTTCTGTGTCCAGAATTTTCATGAAGTGCAAAGCGTTATGAATGTTTGGAAAATTAAAATTTTTGGCTATTACAATTTTTACATGCTTTATATTAGCTTCACCTGTATGTTTGTCTGTCCGTCTGTAACTCTTTCGACTAAGAGTGAGTGTCTCATCACTGTAAAATGTCCCACCAAATTCACTACGTTCGTTAGCCGAGCGGTCTAAGGCGCGCGATTTCTGTGACACCAGCTTTCATATTCAGCGATCGTGGGTTCTACACTCGGTAACGCCGAAAAAAAAAATGTTTTTTTTTTTTTTTTTTTTTTTCCCGGGAAATTCTAAGATTATATCCATACATTAACTGTAAATGATTCGGAGAGACTTTACCATTTCTTTGTGACGTTGCAACTCCAAATAGTTATCTCAGATGGTAATAGGTAGTGTCGGTAACTCATTTCCCTATGATAATTATACATAAATATAGTTTAAAAAACTAAAAAAACATGCTTTTAAAGAATATCAAACTAAAAAGTTAAAAATAAATATAGTTTAAAAAACTAAAAAAACATGCTTTTAAAGAATATCAAACTAAAAAGTTAAAAATAAATATAGTTTAAAAAACTAAAGAAACATGCTTTTAAAGATTATCAAACTAAAAAGTAAAAAATAATTTTAAAATTTAATTTATGACAATACTATGTAAGCAATACTAGTATAAATGAGAAAAAAGCATGGGGCGCTTAATATACAAAAAATATGGCACAAAGCGCCTAAGCTTTTTTATCATTTATACTAGTATTGCTTATATAGTATTGTCATAAATTAAATTTTAAAATTATTTTTTACTTTTTAGTTTGATAATCTTTAAAAGCATGTTTCTTTAGTTTTTTAAACTATATTTATGTCTCATTATTAATAGCAAAATACTTCTATATGAGTTACCAAATATTTGCAGTGCATATTGACAACAGCACTGAAATATTTTAGTAAACCTTTCCACTTTAACATCTCTTTTTTTATTTTATATATATATATATATATATATATATATATATATATATATATATATATATATATATATATATAATATATATCTGTGTTATGGTTTTTATTTTTATGAAGTCTTCTTATTTAAAAAAAAAAAAATAGCAAATTACTGACTAAATATGATACTTCAATGTTCTAATTTTCCAGAACAAATCAAATGAATCTGTGTTCTGAGGTCTTAATGTAAAATTGAGTAACAAATAACAGCTGGAAGATTTAAAACTTTTTCAAATCTTTTTTTATTGAATAGTGCTACAAATTTCATGCCTGATAAATTACTTTCATTGAATTTAATGTTTAAAATATTAGGTATTTATTATTAGAGTTAAGTTTTGAATGAAAATGCTTATTAGCATCATGATTTTAATTTTATTTTGATGTAAAAACTTGATTTTTGGTTTTATTTGGAGTATTGACGTGTTTTTTTGGTTTTGTTTCGGTTTTATCGCAATTCGCCATGTAATCTTGTTCCTAGTGATTATGAATTTCATGTGCTGTGTTTGTAGATCGACAAGGAGGAAGTGTACTTGCGACGAGTCATCGGAGCCAAGAAGGATCAGTACTTCCTCAACAAGAAGGTGGTTCCTCGTTCAGATGTGATGAACCTCCTTGAGTCAGCTGGCTTCTCGAGGTCCAATCCGTATTACATCGTCAAGCAGGGAAAAGTATGTATGTCATACACAACTTTTGGACTTTTTTTTTATATATAATTTTTAGTGATGGGTCGAGACTCGAAAAATCGAGCGAGTCGAGTCGAGCCGGCGAAACTAAACTCGACTCGAAAACCGAGTTGATTAAGATCGTGTCCTCGAGTCTCGTCAAAGTTTAGTTTTTGGCTCGACCATAATGTTGCACAATTTCCAGTCGTGAAGGTACTTATCCGAAACCATGCACTTTAAAATAAAATAAAATATAACGTGTTATTTAGGCCTACCTAGTGGAAAACCTCTGATCCAACACTGAAAACCTTGAAAACGAAGTCGGAAGATTATTTATTTTCGATCGTGTATAACCGCAAACACTGCATCCCATCCTTCAATATGCACTTAATATTTCTAATTGCAACAAAATACCTTTATTTAACTAAAACGGAATTTAAAAAATGTTCTCTAGATTCAGTCATGAATAAGACCACGAACATCGTCAATATTTGGGCAGCTTTGGAAGTAAATAATATTTACTACTAAACACTAGATAGCCGCCATTTTAACTCCGGGCCAATGGCCTACGTAAGTCATCATACAGCCAGGGAATGTTGCCACTTTGACAAATCGATATCAACAATAATTGAAATCTCCAACCAGTTTTCCATGGCCGAACGGAAAATTGAGGCTGTTGATGTTTATGTTTACACTTGAAAGTAATGTTTGCGTCGCCGGCGTCGTATTAATCATAAACGGTTTAGTATTAGTGGAATTGATGTGTTTGTACGGCCTGGGACGTCACAAAGTGACGAACAGAAATCAAGAGCAGAGATTTGGGAATTTTTTGAAAAAATTGATGCAAATGCTGCAGAAAATTTACAAGACTCCGTCATCATCAACTTCAAGTCTGATTCGTCACTTGGATGTGCATTTTCACTTAGTGTCAGTATGAAGATATAAAAAAAGACAAAAAATAAAAATGTGTAGGGCAACCTTCAATAATTATATTATATTGAGAAATATTTTACTTATATTTATTTCGCTCATCATTCTGCAACTTGTACCTCGCTAAGTTTGACTCATCTTGACAAATTTCCATGAGTTCGGCTCGAGTTCGACTCGAAGACAAATTTCTATGAGTTCGACTCGAGCTCGACTCGAAGATAAATTTCTTTGTTTAACTCGAACTCGACTCGATGCTGAAATAGGGTGACTCGACCCATCACTAATAATTTTCATTATGTTAGAGCTCATGGTGGGTGAGTGGACAGACCATGCCACGCACCGGGGGATCAAGGTTGTTCCCGGCGAGGACGATCCAGAGTTTTAACTGTGCGGGAAATGTGGCACATGTTGCAGTGAGCCGCTCCCATTACCACCACTCGTGCTACATTCTCATCTTATCACTTTATCGTTATCATTTATCACACCTCATTGTCTCTAGCGACTCTGATGCATACTAGGTGTTCTGCCCCATTCCACTCTGCTTGTGTAAATCTTTATTTAATCCTCATTTCATCTCTTCTTTTTATTTATATTTTGTCATCTACATTACCATCACTTTTCATGTATACTTATTACTAGGGACATAATTTTATGTTTTTATTTTTAGTCCAATTTCTTTTTTAAAACAGAGGATTTTGGCATTATTCATTTGTTTTTCATAAAAGCTGTTTTGTAATGCTTACTCCACCTAAATAGGGGTAAAATTTATGTGCTGCATTTTTAGGCTAAAATAAATTTTAATAAATTACAAAGTTGGAACATTTTTCAAACGAGTAGTTGCAGTTTTTTTTTTTTTTTTGTTTGGAGTGCATCATCTTCAGTCAAAATGACACTATTTTGGTGAATTAAGTATCATAAAACATTTATGTGTCATATGTATTCAATAATATGCTACCTTAATGATTAAATAGCATTCATAAGAAATAAAAACAATAACACCAAACTCTCCTGTTTCAAAAATGAAATTGGCTTAAAAAATAAAACCATAAAATCTTGTCTATGTATAGCTTTTAGATCTGGGCACATCCAAGGTAAAAACCTAGAAACGGACTTGTCAGATGGTGGGTTGCAATTTTGTTGCTCTGCAGATCAACCAGATGGCCACAGCCCCAGACTCGTACAGGCTGAAGCTGCTGAGGGAAGTGGCAGGCACGAGGGTGTACGACGAGAGGCGAGAAGAGTCCAAGGCGATACTGAAAGGTGAGAGCTCCGACCACACTGTGCTAGTGCGTGGAAAGGGACGCAAACGTGAACAGGAAAATTGTTCTGCTTCATCTGCCTCTGCCAACTGGAAATTGTATGTAATAAAATAATATTGTCAACTCTTTGTTTGTGAAAGTATTTATCCTTCAGTAATATGAGTATATAAACTTAATGCAAATTATTATGATAATAAAACTTAAAAATGAAAGAAAAGATTCGAAGTTGGAATCGGATTTCAAATAGTTGGTAGGGATTCGACTCGGAATCAAATCGAACTGAAAATAGAGGATTCGCACAGCCCCATTAGTTTCCGATTGTTTTTTTTTTTTCCCCAATGTCATCCAATGTACAGACACTAACTCAAACAGTTTCATTATTATGAGTATAGATATAATACTACTTTATCTAAATAATTTCAAAAACTTCTTATTAAAAGACATTAGAATGAGTTTTTTTTCCTTTTGTTATAATTGGGGTCAAAGAAAGTCTGGCTGTACTGTAAAATGCTGTCTGGCTCCCAGAGACGGAGGGCAAGGTGGACAAGATAGAGGAGTTCCTGCGCACCATCGAGGAGCGTCTGAAGACTCTGGAGGAGGAGAAAGAGGAGCTGAAGGAGTACCAGAAGTGGGACAAGATGAGGCGCTCTCTGGAGTACACCATCCACGACCGAGAACTGAAGGAGACCAGGAAGAAGCTGGATGATGTGAGTATGGACTCGGTTTTAGAATCGTTAACCCCAGGGGCGTAGTAGCCAGGTTGGGGGGGGGGGGGGGGGTTGTTATGGGTTCAACCCCCCCCCCAGCACAAAATCTTTAATTATTTCTTATTCATCACTCAAACAAATTTCATATTTAAATTAATAAAAATTTTACCATTACAATATTTAAATTTAAGAACTGATAACTAGGGCCTGGGAAATTTCGGTGTTTTCAATATGCAAAAAGCGGTACTTTCAAATTAGAAAAGCGGTGGTTTAAAGTCGGTATTTTCGTTATGCAATGGAAATTTTACCGGTATTTTAAATGTTGACTAAATTGTACAGTTATTGAATATAATAGTTTACATATTTAATAAACAATCCATGTATACTAGGAATAGGCTAATATGCATAATAACAGCCAATTAAATCCAAAACAGTTACACAAAACAGACACGTTGCTATAGATGTTTGCAACTACAAATTTTCTTTTTCTTTTTTTTTTTTTTGGCTGCCAATGCCACATGCTTAGCCGACTTTAGGTGTTTGTCAATGAAATCTTTTCTATCCCATGAAACTTTACAGTTGCAAAATTTGCACTTCACTGTGCTATTGTCAGTACAATAAAACCCATGTTTCTGATACTGATATGCTCGTATTTAATGGAGTGGAGGAACACGGGGTTGCCACTTGAACAAACCCCAGCGCACAAATGAGAAGAAACTTAGTGTGAACTATACCCCAGATCAATTTTGAGCATCAAAACCATACACGAACACGGCTTATGTAAAAATAAGGTAATTATGCTGAAACACAAGACTTGGGTTAAAGGATACTTTAACCTTGTGTGGATCAAGTAGAAAACATTCGGCTATAAACGAAAGAAATAAGAACAATGCTATCCTGAAATGCTGTGACATGTTTTTGGAGTAGATAATCACAGCGACAGACCGACAGGATGCGCTCCCGCCCTTGCCGTCAGCTTTGAATATATATACTGTATAGAAGTCGCCAGCCCAGGTTAAAATTTCTAATACGGTTTTGAGGTAGTTGGTTAATTCACCGCCGCAATCGCCACCATCTCTAGGGCATCGACTTGTGGTGGTCCCTAGCGGACAAGTGTCGAACTCTTCAAACACCCCTTCCCCCTCCCATTGAACGACCTCGAGCTGCAGTGAATGATGGATGAGGGGTGCGGGGAATGACAGCGGGCGACAGAGCTGCGCTCTAACGTGTAAATAACAACTAAGACGATACAGGGCGTTACGACAGCGCACTGCAGCGGTGAAGTTCCCAAGCTGCTCATCATACGCTTCTGAAAAACGTAGAGTAAATCCTATCCACTCGCGACTTCTATACAGTATATATATTCAAAGCCGTCAGCGATGTTTATTTTGACAGCTCAAGCAATTATCGTTTCCACGTCCCTTCGCAGCGTAAAAAAAAAAAAGAGAAAAAAACACGCTGACAGTTTCTCACGCAGAAGGTTGAAATAAGGGAGGGAATGTGTTGAAATGTTAGCTGTTAAAAAAAAAGGGGGGGGGGTTGTTTTTACATGGTTTGTGGCTCTGGGAGGGATGAGCCTTGAAGAATTAGCAGGGGATGGGAGAGGTAAGCGTCGCGTCACGTCACGTATGACGTCAAGCCGCCGGGCGGGTAAGATAACATGACAGCTGAGACGGCTTTTCGTGCGATAGTGGAGGCGCCGAGCTCGTCTAGACACTGCCGCGTGGCCAGTCTAGAGGGGTGGTATCTATTTTTAGACGTCTTTTGTATGCCTGGCTGCTTATAGTACAGCTCTCGCCAAGATAAACGTGAACGCATAGAGCCCAACAAAGTGTAACAGACTTGTTTTTCAGCCGATTTTACTCAAATTTTCGACTTTCTCTGCTTAAATTTTTCATGTTTTCTCAAAAAACGGTCATATAAACGGAATGGACGCATCAGAGGGGGCTCGCATCGGCGGGATTCTACTGTAATGGTACTTTTCGGGGATATATTCGCAGTGTAATATAGAAATGTTGTGGTTTTCGCGAATGTACTTACTTTTCGCGTTTTCATGCGAAATTCGCACGAATTTTCGCAAAATTCGCGATCGCGAAAAATTCCAGGCCCTACTGATAACTGCTAAAATAGTGCTATTTTACACCTTAAAATCCAAATTTTCCCGGGGGAGGACCCCCGGACTCCCCGCTTTAATACAGGGGGGCCATGCTTCTTAACACCCCCCATACACAAATCCTGGCTATGCCATTGGTTAACCCTATACACTGAACTACTTTATAACAAAAAACCTTCTTAAAGCAAACTGTTTGCTAAGTTCCAATAAAAACTATATCCGACACAAGGCATTTTCATCTTTATGTAACAAACATTTTTTTCCTCTCTTTTAAATCTAAACCTCTTTGTAGCAAAGTTACAAAAAATATTAATTACTCGTTATTACATAATTGTTTGTGTCCTTTAAAATGGCCAAAATTTATTAATATTTGCTCAGTTATTTTGAATTAACAAATTACTTTTTTAAATATTTAAAGAAATACAGGAAAGCTTCACTATAAAGAACATGAAGGGACCAAAAAATAGTTGAGTTTGTTATACTGAAGTTCTTTATACTGAAACATAAGCATTGTTATAAATATGTATACCGATAAACACATGAAACACCTTAAGTGTTTTAAGGTTCAGTATCTCAGTCATTAGTCTATGGCCGCTTGAAGAACCTGTTCACATACTCTCTGCTGATGCTTTGTCTATGGTCAGGAGACACATTGTAGGCAGAGCTGCCAACCTCAAATCACACCCATCAGTAATGACAATTATATTAAAAAAGTACGCGTAAATCATGCACAATAAATTTTTCCTGAGGAATTATGACACACACAAGAGAAAACAAAGGACAATAATATGCAAAAAAAATTAAAAATGTAGGCCTATGTATATGAATACAATGAAAATTAATGAATCGAAGAAAAAAACTATTTGAACAATACAATCATCTGAATATGTGAGAAATGTCATTAATTTTACAGGAAATTTTCAACCTTCAATTCAAAGTATTCAAAGTTATACTTTTGAACAATTATATTTTTATTTGCTTCTTTTATCCTGGTTGGATAAGAACTGTCTTATAAACAAACAACAGAAGACAAACAAAAGAACTTGTAAACAATAACTCTGCGTTCGTTACTTTCGTTTTTTCAGATGTAGCGAAAAAACTACGATATGGATTTATTGCTCGTCATGACTATAAAATGTTCCGCCTGTTTCTTTAATTCAATGTGCCCTCTACAGTCATCCCTTCCACCATGTGCAGTCGAAAAGTCAAACGTGCATACATTACAAAACGCGTGGTGTTCCAAAACATTTGAAGACAAGCATGGCCATTCTTTTGAATAGTTAGGTCTTAGGTCGAAAGTTTTGAAGAATTGCGTTCTTTTTTTTTATCCCCCAGATACACGCTTCATTTCTACAACCGGCCGGTAGCCTACAACTCACGTAGTTTCGGTTTCCTACCACGTTCGTGCAACTTTGGATTTCACTCAAAAATTGAAATTAAAAAAATCGAAGGGTTGGGTTAGGTTAGTCACACCATGCTTGTTTTCATTGATTTAGCGGCTGAAGTGGCGTTAATACCGAAACGCAAAACTTCGGAAATCTTCGGAAATTCTTGCAGGGAACCGAAACTACGTGAGTTGTAGGCTTCCCACAACCGGCACTGAAGAACACAACACTATTGAAAAAAGGAAAAAAATTTCACGTCTGTAGACACGACAAAAACAATATGGTGAAAAAAATGAATTTCAAGAAATAAATTAAAACAGCACAGGTTAGCCAAAGTACCGTACAAAAATTATCGTGATGTAAGTAGCCAACAAACGAAAAGTCCGAGAATATGTACTATTTGTATCGTACAACGGACGTAATACCATCCCATTATTATTTCAAAACACGAGAATTAATCTACTCATGTCGACAGTACATGCGCACACATACTAGTTCCGTTATTGTTTTTGTTTACGTACACGCTGTTACGTTTGAATAAGAAAATTAAAAATAAAGTACAAGTTTTTGGATGGTAATTTTTTTCAAAATTTGCCTCAAGGTTGTTCGTTCAAGTGAATATTTTTGTTTCAGGAAGAAACGGACCGTCGTAAAATTCGTTAAGATGAAATAAAATTCAAGGTTATTATATACGTTTTTGGCGGGACCAAACAATGAGTTCGGTTAAGTGAAGTGTTCGTTTAACTGAAGTTCGTTGTACTGGTGCTTTCCTGTAATAAGAATTTTAAATATTCAAGTTAAAAATTATTAAATATCACACAAAAATCATAGCAGGAATAGAACATCGCAAAACTATGCTAAAAAATACTGAAGATTGATGATAAAATAATGAAAATGAACAAAAAAACATAATTACAATGACCCATTTCTAGAATAAAATTAATTTTTCACAGTATATTATGAGCTAATTGACTGACATTAATGGCAGTTAGACACTAATATCAATAAAATACTTTTATGATGTGATTTATTTGAGAACTCAATTTATATAGGTACTAAAAGCAATGCAATTTTTGTGACTGTAACACTCAAAATTTCATGTTTGTGTCCTGGACTAGTAAAATTCTATGCTGTAAACTTACTATGTACATACCCTTGTTTAGTTTGACTCCTTTATAACAAAAACATAATTTCAGTCCCTTCTGTTATACAGTAAAACCTTTTTGTTGCGACCCCATTTATTGCGACCACCTCTCTATTACAACCCGATTTCGAGGAACCGTGAAAAAATTGCAAAAAATCTGAATAAAATCGGACAAAAAATAAGTTTCTTGTGGTGAGTAGCGTGTTACTGTGTTTCTCTTGCCGAGTGCTGTACTGCCGTAGGCAGCGCATATCTAAAAATAGATACCACTTCCTGTCGACCGCTGTCAGCGCTTGACAACCCCCATTCCACGTCCCTTTGCGGGCAGGGTGCAGATAAAGGTTTTTGTGGCAACGTGTTTACGGTTAGCTTTTTGCGAGAGTCTAGTGTGGTACGCAGTAAGGCAAAGCTACCTGCTGGATTTCTCTTGATTTTGATTACTATCTGTTGACAATGTTTGCTTAGTTTTTGAAATCCGATTTGGTATATTTTCTGGCTTGAATTTGTGAACTATTGTTGATGACTTATGCAGTTTTTTTTTTTTTTCCGATTTTGTGTATTAAAACTTAATAAATAAAATACCATTAAATATTAATTACTATTAATACAATGCAGGAAAAACCCTCCGGCCGCAGTGTGTGAACATGGTAGTCGACCGCTCGCTCGCCCTTGCTTACCCTCTCCCCGTACCGTGCGCTGCGGCCGATCTCGGATGCTGCTTGTACTTGTTAACAATCACGTTATCTGCTTCATTTTAACGAGAGTAAAAATATATTAAAACTGTCAGCAAATTGATAAAAGCTGTATGTTTCCGCAAAACAGGGCACAACCTTGGCCTGCCAGTTGTTTTCATTCAAAATATGGCTAAAGAACTTGCATGGATCAGGCTGAAAACATCCGGTAATACGTGTAGGTTATAAGGAATCTTGTTATGAATTGAGATGTTGTTTTTCGAGTAGATATACACAGCGACCGACTGGATGCACGCCCGCCTCGACTTGTTTTAACTGTCGCAGCGATGTTTATTTTGACAGCTCAAGCAATTATCTTTTCCCGTGGGTTGATAGAAATAGGTTGCTTCACCCAGCATAAAAAATAGGCTACGTCATTCATTCCCCACGCAGTATTAAAGCTTACACAAAAATACGCTGTGTGTTAAAATTAACAGATTTTAATGATCTTTCTTTTTTTTTCTTTTTATTTTTTTTTCTGATTTTCACATTTTGGTCAAAATGTCCAATTTTTTGACGGTTCCCGAGATTGTATTCGTAAAATCACTGCTTCGTTAAATCCAGGGTTCGTGACATCGGGGATCTAGTGTATTTAACTACGGCAAGCAGAAAACATACATCTAAACTAACCAGTAAAAATATTAAAATAAACTGTCTTTTGACATATTTTCTTTAGAGGTGGCCTGTAGGGCGACGGACTTGTCATGAAGGTTGAAGTGGGTTTAAAGCAAAGCCGTCTAGCATTGTGAGTGACAACATCCTGCCATTGTACGGCTGGTTTCTTAGCGAGTAGCGGTTTGAAAGGGGGGTTGAAATCAACTGAAAATTTCGGAAAATATCTATTTACCCCCCCCCCCCCCCCTATTACGACCCTATTCCTGGGAACCGTGAGGGGTCATTTCAGAGAGGTTTGACTGTATAGAGGTTTTACTGCATTCGGAATGCAACATTGATGTGAACTTGGTGGTGTACAGAACAGTGCAGATAAAAACTTATTTTTGGCTACTGACCTTATGAATTTGATCACTTAAATTCACGGTGTAAGGATGACCCAGTCCTGGGGAGTGTGGAAAAGTAAAGGTGCATGTTACGTTGGTTTTAAGCCTATGTTGTTCATGTGTGTACTCTTACTAACTAGTATGGAGCAGGATGGGGCAGTGGTGGCAGAATGGACTCGCTTTCAAGAAGACCATGGTTCAAATCCTGACCAGGCCATTGTGAGTTAGGTTTTTTCATGGTTACTGAGTGTGTGTGATCGTGCCTACTAACACAGTGCCTTGCTTCCTTAATAGCCCACACCACCAGTTGGTATGTAACACTTGTGCTGCCAACTAGTATTTTTGGCACAATTTTAAATTTTAATTTTTAAAAAAAAATAATGTCACTAGTCATTCTTTTGCTGCAAGAACTTAAAACGTATTTCCTCCTACTGTGCACTCCAGTTTAATCTTTGCCGGGCCTGCCTCCCCAATTTTTTCCCAGCCCTAGATCCGATTTTTCGCCAAGTCTTTTGCGAGTCCGACACCGTGTATCCATTTATTCCCGCCTCGGCGCACGAACGTCGCTTGTAATTCGCCTCTTATCTTGACGAAATCATTATTTTGCCTTCTGAAACCGAAAGATCCACTAGTTACCCCCAGTCATCAGGAGAGTGGGAGCATCCAACTTGCTGGTGAGCTGAGTGGAGTAGGGGGCCGGAGGTGGTACGCAAGCTGGGATGGGTAGCCTCAGCCTCTTTGCATAGCCAAAAGCTCAAACGCTCTTCCCGGTTGCGTATGCGGCGTATCCGCAACCATGCCCATGGGGGGGGCCCAGGGCGGTAGGGCCTATCGGCTAAGAGCGCTGGGTCAAGAAAGAAAGGGGGGGGTGGGGGGGAACCCCTTGCCTGGCATAGTCATCAGGAGAGTGGATTGTAAACGATCTAACAAAGTTGTAACATAACTCGGGTTTACTCTGTCATGACCGAGGTAAACCAACCGGTGGAAGTTGTGCCGTGCGTTGACCTGCACCCTCAGCATCGACGGGGCTGTGGCCGGAGTGTCGGAGAGGGGTGTGTTTGTGCGCGGGGGCAGATGGAGGCGGCGCGCAAGAACTCCGGGGAGGAGCAGAAGAAGTTCAGCACGGAGCTGAAGATGGCGCAGGAGAGCATCCGCGCGGCGGCGCGGCGGCTCAAGGAGGCCAAGAAGAACGTGCAGACGCACAGGGAGGAGCGCGACACGCTGGGCGCGGAGCAGCAGCAGCTGCTCAAGGAGAAGACCAAGCTGGAGCTGACCATCAAGGACCTGTCGGACGAGGTCATGGGCGACAACACCTCCAAGGTGGGTGGCCCCCCCCTCCCCCGGCTCTTCCCGTCGTCACGTGGTCGCGTCAGCTTTTTTATTAATGTAGTGTTCTTCAGGTTCGGTATGTTTTTATTGCCGTGTCTTACGTAAGTTGTACAAACCAGTAATGTAAAGACATTACTGTGAATGGTTGATTACGTTAGGTTTTGTGGTATTTTAAAATACTTTAAAATAATGTTTAAAAAAAAAATTTTTAATTGTTATTAACGCTTGGTTTGGTTAAATTAAAGACATTGAAAATACTAAAAGCCATGTTGTGGGACAGTAAAATATTATCTGAAAAACGAACATGAATTTTTTTTTTTTTTTAATTTTTGCATAAAATCCGCACTTATCCAGAATTACAGAAATAAAAAATCCAAAAATTAACATCCCAATTTTCAGGATGTAGGTTACACAGGCCACTTTTTATTCTCGTGTTTTTTTGTTTTTTTTTTGTCCAGGAACGAGCAGAGAACGAACTGAAGAAGCTGAAGGTCACTATCGCCCAGAAGGAGTCGGACCTGGAGCAGTTGAAGCCCAAGTATGATGACATGAAGAAGAAGGAGGAAGACTGCACGAGAGAGTGAGTGTTGCGCATTGATGCCTGTGTAAAAATATTGTCCATCACCAAGCAATTTTCTGCATTCCCCGTCGCTTCCCGCGAGGTAGACGGCTGAGGCTCGCTCGAGCGCAAATTTTGTGCCTCGTTCGGGGGCTCATTTTGACCCACTGGCTCATTTCTCTTGGGCCACACTTTTTGCCTCATTCATTACCTTCGAAATCTGAACGTTAGCTGCTCAATTGGGGCTGGATTACAGAGTCATGGTTGCTACAGGACTATAAAACTGGGAAAACGAGAAAAGCGGAGGGGGAATCACAACATATTACTGGAATTTCTTCTTGTGCTAGCAAAAGTGTTACAGAAAATACCGCTTTTGTTGACGTTTAGGCACCTCAAAAGATCCAGAAATGTTTTAATATCAGGAAATTCAGTTGATTAGTGTTGTTGGTATAGATAAGTCGGATTATTGTAAATTAATTTTGAATTGGATTATTTATTGACGATACATCCCACCAAAATAAATGGCCGCGTGGTGAAATTAACGCAGTTTGTGATTAAAATACGTATGATTCAGGTGAATCGATGCCGCACCTAAAAAGGCACAGAGTACCTATTTCTCGGAGTAATTGTAACTAATGCACGCCTCAGGCATGGCAAAATAAATCCTGGTGCATCCTCCTGACAGTACTCTAAACTTACAATTAGTTGTCATAGCAGCCACAAGATAGTAGCACAAGGCTGTAACAGGCAGGCAAGTGTTTAAAGACGATTACCCAGCTATCAAACCCAAGATATACTTGTTGGTGGACTAGCAGAAACCAAGTAAAAGGCACCACGAATTAAGCTCGTACTTAGTTTACTAGTTATTTTTGCAGTGTCTGAGCTATACTCAGGCATGGTACTCAAAGTGTTAATCCAAGATGTTGGGGGCTTTAGTTTATTAAAGGCTTACCTTGTGTGCTCTGTGCACGTGAAGGAATGGCTCATAACACCGCTCGGATACTTTTTGAAATTTAAATGTAGCACCCTTCGGCAATTTTTTGAAATTTAAAAGTGGTGCCGTTTATTAGTTAGGTTTTTAAAATTTGAAATACTATACATGTAATAAATGGGTAGCCATTCCTATTAAAATAACATCTAAAACTAAATTATAAACATATATACTAAATACAATACACTTAATACACAACTGGCTGATTAAAATTTAAAAAAAAGGCCTTAGCAAGTGGCGGGCATGCCACACTGTGCATCAAATATAGTTGCACTTTATTATGCCCTTTCAGAACAAAATTAGAAAATGGTTCCGTAATTTGGAACATCAACTCTTCAGACAGTGACTAACTAGAAGGCATGCAAAAGAAACTACTTAATATTATAAATGAAAACATCTCTCAATACCATTCCTACCACCCTTAATTGATTAATTGTCCGGATATGCAATAGTTTCAATATAAGCTATAATTATTCTCCATACTCTTATCAATATCAATTATATTATATACAAATTGACTAACAGTTTTAATTAACTAGATAAATAAGCTAATCTTATGGACAGTAGAATGGGCATGAACTAATAGTGTGCTAATTTACATGAATAAAAAATTTCATTTAGGCCTTTCTATATATATAGACACACACATACACTTTTTTTATGTATCCAAACTTGTCTTGCAAAGCCTTTGTTTCTAATCTTTGTTGATTTTTTTCCTTGATTTATTTCACGTGATAATGTATATTAGATTTGTGTCTGTGTATTATGTGATTGATATTTGTAATTGTTATGTGTATACTTGTCTGTAATTGTATTGTACGTTTTGTTTGTCTTGTGTGTTGTAATCCGTGCGATTGTCAGTTTGCTTTATGCAGGTTGTGCCTGTCTGTATGTCCTGCCCACCTATAAAGTTCCCCAAGTGTTGCTGAGCAAGTTTCAAACTTAAATAAGTAAGTATGTCCCCCTTGTCCGCAGACTGGCCCTGAAGGAGCAGAAGAGGAAAGAGCTGTACGCCAAGCAGGGACGAGGGAGCCAGTTCACGTCAAGGGATGAACGGGATCAGTGGATACAGAAAGAACTCAAGTGAGTGTTGGATTTCAGGGTTTAGGGCTCCTTGTGAGCTTATCTGTTGGTAGTGCTGCCAAGTATTACGAATCTTCTGTACTTTTTACTGATTCAGTTACGGAATTTCAGGGTGTTATTTATTTATTATGGAAATAGAAACTTGAAGACACGTCTAAAATGTCGTGTGTTGTCAGTTTTTCGTACAACAAATCATGAGGCTGCAAATATGGCACAAACGTTAGGTTAAAATAAGTTAAGCCTATTAGGTTTACTGTAAAAACAAATATAACCCCAAAGAGATTTGAGTATCCTAGCATAAATACAAATATTGTTACTTATTTGATATTGTTTTTATAAAAAATTTATTCAGACCTGTGTAGTTTTTAAACTATTTAGTGGACGGATCAGCTCATTACTGTATAAGTGTGTTGTTAATTATTTTGTCAGTCTAATATTTGGTGTGAACTGTATCGCTTTTGCATTTTTTTATTTTTTATTATTATAGCATTAAAGAATTTGCTTATTGATTGTTGTGCTGGAAATTAGCAGCACTTGTTTGGTGTTCTTTGTTTAAATTTAAATCTCAGAAACGCAGAAAATGTGTAACTTATAATGTGATCCGAGTATTAAAATCAGCCGGGTAGAATTTTTTTTTATATCGTGTATTAGACAGCACTTGTCTTAGTTTCTACTATTTATTCAAGAATTTTTCATTTTCAGTTGTTTCCATTTTTATATTTCTTTCTCATGCTTCCATTTTTATATTTCTTTCTCCTGCCACTTTACAGCTTTTTATACGTGCTTCTCGTATACATTGTGTTTGCAAATTGTGGGGCATAAATTTAGTGCCTAGCAGGGAATGTCAAAACAAGCAATTTTTGTTAAAGAACATATTTCAGGAATGCAACCCTAAAAAAGGTACAGTGCAAACAGATACATGCAAATTTGAATTTGGAAGGCTTCAGGGAACTACTTTACTCATTGAGTGGATGTGCAATTACAGCGCAGTGACTAGCAAATGCTCCGCGGGGAGCAGGTAGTTAGCCAGACGCAGAGTTTAGAGTTTGGTGTGCATCACCCTGTAGTGGAAGCACCCTTGGTAAATGCGCATTGCTCCTGCTGCAATTCCTCTCGTCTTCCCGGACACCATGTGATTTTCGGCTGTCTCTGTGAATGTAAAGTCTGCAGTTCTGTTGCTGTTTGTCAGATATGTACCTAATCGCAGCACTGTACTTACTAACAGTCAACACCGCACTAAACTTAGACATGTAAACATACTAAAACCAACCATCCACTGTGCTGTAAGACTGCTGGCTGCTATTGCATTTGAATAACTTTAAACATCTGAGTCTGGCTCGTTACCTGCTTCCAGCGGAGCATTTTAACGTCACTGCTGCGATTGCGCGTCCTCTCAGACATAACATTAATGTCCTGGAGCCCGCCAAATTCAAATTTGCGTGCTACTGTTTGAGCCTGTAACTTTGCACGGGGTTGTATCCTAAATTATTTTGTTTCTAATACTTCGTGTTTTTTTGCGCAGGATTTTAAATAAATTTATAACATAACCATATGTAATTGCTTATAGAAGGTTTTTTTCTATTAAATAAGTCCTTTGGTGGGAGCAAGTCCAACAGTGATCTCCATCCCAATGACCGGCGGACACAGTGAGAGGCATTATATCTCCGGTACTAGCCTGGAGAGCTAGGAGGGGTTGGGTAGATCTCCCGAGTCAACTGACTGGTTAGCAAAATGTCTCAACCGCAATGAAACTGCGTTCCTCTTCTCCTCGCCTGTGGGTGCCGCAGCAGGGCAGTAAGGATTCCTGTAAGAGTGCTGATTTAAACAAGAAAAGTGTTGAAAACACCTGCTGGCTTCTTTCCAGCTTTTCATGTGTACGTCTCATTTTTTCCTTTATATTTCTTATTCATCCTCACTCCTTTCCTTTATGTTGACCAAAATATTTCATTACATATAGGTATTTGAACCTATTTTCTCATATTGCAGGTCCCTTAATAAGCAGATCAAGGACAAGAAAGAACACCATGATAAGCTTGCTGAAGACATGAAGAGAGACGGTGAAAAACAAGTGCTCTTAGAGAAGAAGATTGAGGTATAACAGACCTTTTTTTTTTATTTTTTTTTATTTTTTATTTTTATTATTATTACATTGATAAGCATTTGGTGATGTTCCTCATCTGAATAGATCCTTGTGAAATTGATCACCAATGCATCGTGCTCTTGTGACTAGGGCCACGGGTTAATCTCAACTCTTGGAATTTTTAGATTTTGAATAGCACTAAGTTGTTGCCCAATTGGTTTGGAGTCCATTGTAAGCTAGTGGAGTCATTGATTGGCTTCTATGCAACAGGGTTCTCGAGCCCATTGAAGGGCAAACCCAGTGGTAGGCGACACATCTCCATTACTACTCTGTAGAGTTAGAAGAGGTTGGGTAGGCCTCTGCTGTATCACGGTTCTCTAGGTGACTGATGGATCCAGTAGTTGTGGCGAGTGTCTTCTTATGCTCGGGTGAAGTCATTTGAGCCAGAGCCAACGGACTGGTTAGCAGAACTTCTAATCCCCCAATGAAACAACATATCTAAATGCTCACTGTGGTAAGGCTTCCACTAAGAGAACTTCATTAACCATCTTCATTTGGAAGAATGTGTGTTTATAATCTTGGAGGTCCCTCGGCATTACGCTGAATTTCAGATAACCCTAACTTTATTAGTCTCAAATTGCTTACTAACATAGGTTTTTTTTACTGTTTTTAGGGATATTTTCATCATCAATATTTTCATCTTGCAGAAGGGCTTTTCCAGTGAATATGAGCCACTAATTTAACACATTTCAATTTTTATTTATACTAATACTATCCCTTCCTGTAAAGACCATCACTTGGTATTGGAATTACATTATTATATTGGAAACAGTGTAAGGTAGCACGTTCGTCCTTTGAGCTGTCCATGTGTGACTCCTCAGGCAACAGTACCCAAGTCGACTTGTGGTACAGGTGGTTGAAAGATTAACTTTGTTCTGAGTTTGAATACCTTTAAGGATAAAAGTAATAGATGGGACTTTTAATCTAAGTATTAGTTATTGCATTATTAGTTACATTTAAGCTTTATGTGTCCCTAATAAATTACAAAGTAAATTTAATGAACTATGATTTTTCTAAGAGAATTTTGTTTGCACCTAACAAGTTTGATAATTTCATATCAACTAAACAAACTTTAATCTGGCACTTAATCATTTCAATAAAATTTCAAAAAAATTCTTTATCCAAATTTAAAAAAAGTTCTAATTCTTGCAATACCATTAAAACAATTCTGATGATTCCCAAATCATAGAGTTAAGTTTTATTGTTTTTATATTTAGGTCAATTTTGATTTTGTAATTACAGTTCTGGTCAGTATTTGGTTTTATGTGTAATTAAAAATTCTGTCAATTATGAGGGTGATAAAAATATTAAGCATATAAGACAATAGTTAATTTGTAATGCTATTTTCAAATTTATCAGGTTCATTTTAAGTGTCAAATAAGTTACTTTTTAAAAACAAAATTTATTACCCTGAAAAGAAAGTTAATCAGCCACATTTTTATATTTTAATTACATTAACAATCTGGGAAAATTGTTATCACAATCCTTTTGGTCTGTATTTTGTTACAAACTACAGTACCAAAAATGCCATTCTTTAAATTTAGGAGGTTAACAAAAAAAGGAAGGTAAGTTGAGTAAATTTTTTGTTTACATTCTGTTTTATTGTATGATTACTTAACTTTCATTTCACTGTTGCATTGTGTATTAACAAGAATTTAAGTGTCACATGGTGTATTAATGTGCATTTTGGTGTGACATGATGTATTGCTGCCAATGGAGTTGTTTGCAAGTGGATCGTCATTAATTGTGTCGTTTTATCTGGATTTTACAGTCTCGTACGTCTCTAGACAAAACAGCATGCATTTCAGACTTATATGGTGCATTGACTCACATTCAGGTGTTATTTCTGTTTTATCACAATTCGCCATGGCAGAGGTTCCCAAACGGTTCGTCGCGGAAGGTTTACGGGTGGGTCACGACTCGATCCTAAAACTTATCAGAAACCATCGAATAATCCATCAGAAAAGATAAGAAAAAATCGAAACAAATCGAATTGTGTGCAGACACATATCTATTGTTAAATTAATATCTGTTTTGCTACAAAGTGCTTATATTTCGTCAACCATTTTCAAATCAGAACACAAATTGTTTATCAATAATCTATCTGTGTCTTAAAAAAAGCATTTATACATAAGGAAGGGATACGATACAAATAAGGTATTTTACTCCACCATGGACCAATAGACCGTGGAGGTGTTCCTGTAAGGAAAGGTGGGTCGCCAGCTGAAAATGTTTGGGAACCTCTGCGTCGCAGAATGTGGCTGCCGCCCAGTGAGGAGAAGAGCGTGGACAGGGACTGTGTTCTCACTGGGCCGCGCTCGGTGCGTGTCGTGTGTCTCAGGAGCAGACCCTGGAGATGGAGCGGCAGCGGTGCTGCATCGACGAGCTCAACAAGAACTACTACGAGCTGAAGAAGAGCAAAGACCAGTACCAGAGCACCAGGAAGTGAGTGTGGCGTGGGTCCACCGTCGGGTGGTTCAAAGTCATTAAGAATAGAGACAAGATTTTGTGGTTTTATTTTTAGTCCAAATTCATTTTTAAAACATAAAATTTTGGTGTGATTTTTTTTATTTAAAATCTGTTTTGTAATACTTACTCCACCAAAATATTGGTAAAATTTATGTGTGGAATTTTTACGATAAAATGATTTGTAATAAATTGGTCTAAAACTGGTACATTCAAAACAATAAAAATTAATTGGCGAGCATTTGTTATTTAAAAGTGATCCAAGCCTAAGGGTGGTAAGTATGGTTTTAAAAAGAAAAATTAATATTTCTGAATTTATTGAAATTAGACGTAAGAAACTAAAGAACAATATGCATATAGAGTTGCGTATAGCATTTACCTCCCCCCCCCCCCCCCCCCCCCCTCATTTATTGGAATACATCCCAGAGGGGTGAAAATGGGGTTAGGTTTTGGTTCATCTCTCTGTCTTTATCTTTATCCCTCTTGTTATGATCACTTTTAACAACTTAGGCTCATGTCTCATAACTTTTTTTTTTTACATAAAGTGCACTTGCCAATTTTTCTGCGTCCATGCTTGAGGCAAGCGACGAGACCATCTCCTGAGCAAACTGAGAGACGGTCGCACAGATATTCGTCGCTAGGTGTCGCATCGCGTCTCGCCTCGCTCGGTGTGGCCACCCACATAAAGAAGTCATTGTTTCACTCCCAAGTCACATCCAGCGTGGCCGTGCCCTTGGTGATGTAACGTGAATGCTGAGAGTGCGGCCTGCCTGTTCGCAGTGAGCTGTGGCGCAAGGAGACGGCGCTCCAGCAGACCCTCTCGTCGCTGAAGGAGGACCTCGCCAAGGCAGACCAGTCTCTGCGCTCGATGGCCGGCAAGGTGCAGTACCCCCCAGCCCTTGTCCTGCAGTTCGCTAATTTACTGTTTTACTGAGAGAATTAATAGTTTTTTAACTAGTAATAGTTTGGGACAAGATTATATGGCTAATTTCATTTTTAAAAACAGGATTTTTCAATGTTATTGTTTTTATATTTTATGAATTCTGTTTATATCTAACTATGGCACTTAAATGATTTTACCTGATATACCGTATTTACTCGTGTATAGCGCGCTCTGGTGTATAGCGCGCACCACGATTTTTGCAACAAATTCCAAAGAAAAAAAATTAAATTTTTTCCCCATAAATAAATTTTACTAACATTTTGTGGTACCTGTTAAGTAATTACTTATGAAACAAATGATTATTTAAATTTATGTGTGGTGATGCATTAGGAAAATACTTAAACTCTGCTGTGTAGATGGAAGATAATGAAGCGCTGTATCGTGGACGGGAGGGAGGGAGGCAGACAGGAACGGTACTATGACCATCAAGTAAACTTGACAGTTGACAGGACTAAACACCACCACTCCCGTCACTTAGCTTCTACATAGATATTTCAACTGATAGTTAACACATTTTTAGGGACACGCAAAATGAAGCGTGCCACGCTACCTACGTTGCTAAGCTGTAGCGGAGGACTAGATGACTCACCAGTAACTGCTGGGACGAGGAAGCGAAGGAAGTGGGAGGGGGACTGGTGACAACATTCTCTCTCGCTCGCTCTCTCTCTCTCTTTTATTTTACTAGCTGCTGTGCTGGCTTTCTGTAGAGGGGGAGGTCTAAAAATAAACAAGAGACGTTGATGTGCGAGCTTGCGCGCGTACGTGTGTGTGTGTGTGCTGTGAGCATGTGTGTGCGAGAGACCAGGTTGTGTGTGTGCGTGTGTGTGTGTGTGTTTGTGTGTGTGTGGGCGCGTGCGTGCGTGCGTGCGTGCGTGTGTGTGTAAGTAAGAGAGGCCTTGTTGCTTGTGGGTATGTGTGGGGGCTGGCCAGAAACGTCACCCGTCACCCGGCAGTTAACGACTTCCACTCCTTCTCCCCGCTCCCGCCTTCACTTTTTTTTTTCCGTGTATAGCGCACATCCTTATTTTTTTCCTTTACTTGAAGGGAAAAAAGGGCCCGCTATACACAAGTATATACGGTATATTACAATATTTGATAAGCATGTTTAATTATTAGGTACAAAAAAAATTATCCAGTATGTATATGTGTGTTTGGAAAATGTACTGTCATAGTATAAAAATGAGTTATAGGAATTGCAAATTTAAAATGAAAAAAATTCCAGTCTTTTTTGTGCGTACATTATGGTAAAAAATTTCCTGCAAAATAAATTACATTTTTTTTAATTGCCTAAATTATAAGATTAGTTTTTTTTGTGATTTGAGCTAGTTTTTGGTTATATGTTGATTGATTTCATTATTTTAGTTGCATTTTAGTGCTTTATGGTGTTTTAACTGGCATTTCAGTGTTAACCTGGTGTATTGTCATGCTTTTCAATGTTATTTTGGTTTTATAGCAATTCACCCTATAATCTTGTTCCTAATAATAGGTCAAACCCTCAAAGCTATTTTTTTTTCTTTCTAATTTACTTTTTGATAGAATTAATGAATCCTATTCTATATCTCAAAAAACATGATTTTAAGATACATTAGAGTCTTGATTAACTGAGATAATGTGAACTTCAGATTACACGGATAGCATAAGAAAAATATCTTGTTTTTAATTTGGCCCAATGGTATCATGTTTTTCCAGCTTTTCTTTTGCGGGTATTCTTTCACGTCACTCCATGATTCGCTGAACCAGTATATTACATTGGTTAGATACACTTGTGTAGCAATAAATACAATGCAATGAATTAGTAATACAATAAATTAATAATGTGACGAATCAACAAACAATATTTGGCTCTTCACTCAATAGCTATCTGCATCCTTCATTGCGTAATTATTTCGTACAAGGCCCAAGTGTTCAGCTAACATTTATATTCTGCCATACTGCATGTCAACAGCAGCTCAGGAGAGAAAAGCCAGAAGCTTTCAGGGCTAGTTTACCTTGTGTCACTAGGATGCGCTAGTGGCACATCATGGCAGACACACATTTAGTAAACAACAGAGTCTGGAATTATGTTAACAGGTTAAATAATCTTTATGATAATAGAAAACATTAAATTTGTATTAAAAATTGAATACATCTTCTATATCAATAACATTATGATTTTGTAACTCAGATATGTTGGTAGTGTCTGTATAGGAAAAAAAATGTTATGCCCAAACCCTATTATGTAAATAATGCGGTACGTGAATTTTTAAATTTAATTTTAGATTGTTTAATCTTTAAATTTTATTTAACATTTATTTAAATGTAAAGTTAATGTACTTCAATTGTATTAAAGACATATATTAGTACTGTAATTTAAATTTAACTTTAGTTGTGTCTTAATTAAATGGTAGTCAGCAAGCACACTTAACCTGTTTGAAAACAAATTATTTTTGTTAAAATACTCGCATGGAAAAACCGTATTTGACTAGTGCTGTTTTTATTAGCGTTCTGTTTTACTGGAACGAATTAGGGCGTTAATTTGAGGCCTGGGTGTTACAGTCTTTGTCTAAATAGTCATGATAAAAAAATTTAATAAGTTTTTTTTTATCATCGTTTTGGGTTATCCGTGAACCCCTTGCTATTAATAACCCTAGATAATCAGGAGTCTACTGTAGTACTATTTATTCAGTACTATAATTTTATTAAATGTTTTCTCATGTTTAGAAGTTATATTGTAATACATAACTATTGGCTGATATTATTCAACTTTTATTTCATCTCAAACCTTTAGAAGTAGTTAATCATTTTTAATGACAACTTATTTTTTTCTCTAAAAGTAAGGATTTTTACAAAAATAAGATTTTGCTGCATTCAAACTAAAATTTGTAATTTTGGTATAAAATCAAATTTTTTAACTAAAAAAATTAAACTGAAAACAACTTGGCTTGTTTTTCACAATTTCATGGGGTTCATTCAACATCAAGTTTCATGAATTTCAAGGAATTGTTTTATGGTTTTTTTTTTTTTTTTTTCCCAAGTTTTTCTGATTTTTTAAGGTATTATTTCAACATTTACATGTGTGACCTCTTGTTTTTATTAAAATTCCAGCCTATATTAAATGGTCGGGACAGCGTTCGAAAGGTCCTGGAAACCTTTAGAGAACGGGGAGGTGCCTTTGCTGACATTGCCAACTCCTACTACGGACCTGTCATAGAAAACTTTGACTGTGAGAAGAGCATCTACACAGCTGTGGAAGTAACCGCTGGAAATAGGTAAGGCACGGCTGTATGATGTGTCCCCATCACATTGTTAGTCATTTCTTTAGGCTCCTGTGAATCCTGTTCTTCAAATATTAAATTATTCACTAGTTTCAAATAGTTATGGAATCAAATTCAAACATAGAGTGAAAATATTAGAGATGGCCCGAGACTCGAAAACTCTAGCTGAATCAAGTGAGTAGCTTTAGTTTGATTCGGCATGAAGGTAAATTTTATTGTACTTTACCAGACATGTCTAAACAGTAAACAGTACTTTTCCTGAAACTCGGTACGTATTCAACATTTGGAATGAATATAAAACTATCTACCACATTTACACAATTGCTTTCAGGAAAACTTAGTAAGTATTTACGTCCTGAATTTTTGACAGTTTTTTCTTTAATTACTATTACTGTTAATTTACATAACTATAACACCAGGAATAGGTATATGTCACTATTTATGTTTCAAAACCTAGAAATCTATGCCAGTTTGGAATGTACGTACGCCATTAACACAGCAAACAAAACTCTGAGAATAAAATATATTAATGTCTCCACTGTACATTTTTTTTTGCTGTTATGGCATCAATAGTATTGATGTTTGACACGAATGTAATGAAATCAAAAATAATAAAACATCCATCAACACCACCACTACATGACCACACACACTCTCAGAACGCACACACACACAAACTCGCTGGTTTATTTTAAGATTTCTCCTCCAGCCGAATGCCAGTCCAGCAAGTCATGTCAATAGCCGGTGCCGCTGGCAGCCGGGCAGACGAGCAGACGAGCACAATGGCACTATTCATAGTGCTTTTCACACACTGCTCAGCTATTTTAACGAAACAATTTATACTTAATCGTAACATACCGTGTTTTCTCATATGAGTAGTCCATTTGCAAACAGTGTTATGTCCACCAAAAATAAAAAAATGTTTTATTGCCCTATGTTGTTCCTTGGGAAGTCCGAATTTGGCTAAGCTAAACAGATTCCTGCAAAATGTGTTAAAACCTTATTAAAATCAATGTTAAAAGTTACCTACAGATGCAAAGTATGTTATGTCCTTCTGTGATTTGTGTTTTGTCCAACAGGTAATATGTCTGCAAAACATGTTATGTCCAATGTAAAAGTCACAGACATTTTATTTACTGTTGCATATGGTGTTATGTCCTGATTATATCCCAAATTTTTCTTTTCACATTCATGCGGTATGGATATTAATATAGTGTACACTTTATGGTCCTGTCAATGTAATGGAAATGTTTTTATTTATGTGAAAAGACATTTTGTGATTACAATGTCTGTGAAGAGAATTAATATTGTGTCCATGCCAATGTTGCAACAGTGTATCAGCTGTCAAGAGAATGAGATTGTATTATTTAGTTGCTTGAAATAAAGTTTGCTATCTTTTTGCAGTTATAATACATAGTAGAAAACATTAATGAGGCCAGGAAGGTCACGGAAAAAAAGGAGGAATGAAAGTTCGTGGAAAAGAAACAAAGCTAATAGAATGAAGTTAGTATTTTTGTTTGATCCTGTTTTAAAACCAATTTACGCAAATTAACAATCATAATATTTATCTTGATGTTTGCTAATGTAATATTAATGATTGTTATTGTTGAGGATATTCCGCAAAGGGTTTACTGAAGCTTATAAATTGTCAAAATCCTAATAAGTCACTATTCAAATGCAGCGAAATAACAATGCAGGATGTAAGGAGAACGAACCAGAACTTCTACCAGGAACCCGACAGGCAAGTACAAAATTCGTTTCTTTTGAAATATGCAACAGTTGAGACACCAGCCCGGAAAAGATCCCGCAGTGATTCTTTTGACAAATCAGTGACAACAAAATATTATCTGCCAAAAAAACGTGAGGGCCGAGCAGTAAACGTACATGTATGCAAACAAATGTTCCTAGAGGTTTTCCAAATCGGAAGATCACGACTTCAGAACTTATGTAAGAAATTTTTGGTAGAAGACATACTGCCTAAAGAAAAAAGAGGTGGTGACACTAGTTGTGAGAAGTATGGTGAAAGGAAACAATCGGTTAAGAGCTTCATTGAGACATATAAACCCATACAGAGTCACCACACCAGGTCAAAAACTGTAGAAAAGCAGTATCTCCCTAGCAGTTTGAGCATTACTGCAATGTGGCAGCAATATAATGAAGTTCATGAAGAAGATTTACATGTGACGTATGAATATTTTATATCTAGTTTTGTTACTGACTACATCAGTTTTGCGATACCTGCAACTGATATTGCTGTTCCACTTGTTTGCGACTGAAGGAAGTTATCAAAAACTGTACAGACCATCAGAGAATAGGTGATCTGAAAACAGAACTAAAAGTCGGCCACTGAAGACAGTAATTTTGGTGTTTCCCATTGTTGGATATTCCTTCATCCCGCCAGATTGCGTGTTTGGAAAAATTGAGCGTGCTCTTAAGAAGATTCCAGAAATTGTTGCCCCTATAGAATATGAAACTGTGATTAGTAAATTTGGATCTGTTAATCATCTAGGAGATACTTGCTCTGTTTATGACTCGAAATCAGCAGCAGAGGATGTTCTGAAACCAACAAGCTCATGGCATTTCCAATTCCAAAAGTCCAAAAGGATGATTCTCACTCGCTCCAAAGATGGGAATGTAGTAGTCCAGGGAGAGCCGCATTTCAGAATAGAGGTTGGAGAACCGAAGAGCATTGTGAAGAAGTGAAAACGTGCAAGAAATTTGGAGCCAACAACCATAGCGAAGGGTATTCAAATTGGAAGACCTAAACGGGACGATGTATGCAGGTTACTGATGACACATTATGGCGAACAATGGGAAAGTGTTGAAAGGCTAAAGTACTACAAAACTGTTCTACACGCTAATGATGATGCTGCAGAAGTTGAAAATGATTCCGACTTTGATGTACTTCCAGAAGAAGATGTCGCAATTCAGATTTAAACCTGGGTTCGTTGGCTATAACTATTTTTGTAATACTTCATTGTTAGTCCTAAGTGTCAGTGTTTTACAAGACTGTTTAGCAAGTTGATAAAACATACTGACATACAGAATCAGACAATGATTGTGCATAATTGATGCAGTAGATCGCTGGAAAATGTGTCAAACTCTATTATTTTGTTTGTTTTATTTTTTATTCATTGCTAGTTCAAAGTGTAAGTTAGTGTTTATAATACCGTTTAACATGTTAATGAAAAGTACACGAGGAGCAAACATCAGGCAATGAGTGTATTTTTATGCAGCAGATTGCAAACATTTTTTTCCCTTTATTTTTTTGTGATACGTCATATTTTTAGCAATCAAAGTCAATATTGGTTAATATTTTATGTTCATTAATAATAAATATATCTGCAAACTATACAACTTATCCCTTGTATGATTGTAATAAAAAAATGTGTTACAGTACCTAATATACGGACTGATACAAAATGTGTTAATTCCACATCACATATGCAAAATGTGTTATGTCCACACCACAGATGCAAAATGTGCTTTGTCCAATGGTTTTTTTCAATTTTATAATTTTTATAATTGAATTTGATTTGTATGGCATGGATATCCCGTTTCCTTTATTTACTATTACGTTATAAAAAAATATTTGCATATCTAAAACCATTTCTTTGTCTGCCACAGTTTTTCGTGATTTCCCACAACTTTTTTAGCAAGGACATAACACTGTTTGCAAATGGACTACTCATATAATCGTCGCACATTTTATTCTAAAATCAAGTTTGAAAAGTAGGGGTGCGACGATCATGTGGGAAAAAAAATTTTGTAAGGTGAAGTTATTCATAAAAACAAAACCCGTTCATGGAAAGTACGTTTATTTAAGAAAAGGTGGAGTATACAATAGCACGCCAAACAATCTGTATTAATAATTCCTTAAACAAAAACCTTTCTTCAACTTTAAATAGAAAAATCAAAACTCTAATGCAAACGCAGGCCACTTGAATCTGACGTGAACTAATGTGTTGTAGTACACACTTGCCACGAAAGTATGCGGGCTATCAAATGTAGTTAACTCGGCACCTGACAGAGAGCGCGCGCTGCATCCAATCAGCGAGATATCAATATTCGACTACGTGCGCGCACTCTATACGGGAAGCAACATAACCAAACATGAATGATGCACTGGCTACATTTTTATAAGCGGTACGCCGCGGTAACGCAGACAATCAGGTAAAGGAAATACCGTTTAAAAACATCTTTAAAAGAAAATTTACTCGTCAGACAACTTTGTATTTCTGTTAATTTAATAAATAAGTGGTAATGACCGAAATTAAATTTTAGATTATACCTACACCGCGGCGACGCAGATGATCAGATAAAGGAAATAACGTTTAAAAATGTCTTTATAAGAAAATCACACGTCAAACAACTTCGTATTTTTCCGTTAATTTATTAAGTAAGTGGTAATGACCGAATAAATATTAGATTTCTACTTTAAAATACATATTTTATAAGGAAAAGATACCTACACAAAGCGCTCGGCATCTACTAGCGGGACCAAAAACATCATGCAACGTTTACGCGAGAAGTTTTTTTATCCCAATTTTGACAGCCTAAAATATAGTTGCGACGATTACGCGCGTGCGACCATTATGCGATAAAACACGGTACTTATTAAAAACCAACACAGGAGAGTTATTTACACACATACTCAAGACATACCACAATTATAACAAATGTTTTACCCAAATTCGTAAATTCGCAGAGAGTCGCACTACACTTTTATTAAACTAAAAATCGGCACGAAATATGCGACCCATACGCGGGTAAATATGGTATGTTCAGTGAGCCATTAAGTTGTGAAGAAAGATAAAGTGTATGTTTCACATGGTTCTGTTCGTGTGAAGAATGTTGATGAAAAGTAATTGTCTGTTTCTGAAAAAGTATACGAGGTAAAATTTTCCAATTTTTCAAATCATTTTCTGGTATATCACTGGAAAATTTTTACCAATTAATACTTTTCCAGGAAACTGACATGTCTACTCACAGGCCCCTTGAAACATTGCAATGGTACAATTTATTTTCAGGCTGTTTCATCACATTGTCGACTCCGACAAAGTGGGGACGCAGATCCTGAAAGAAATGAACAGACAGAAGCTCCCCGGCGAAGTGACGTTCATGCCTCTCAACAGGTTGCACGTCAAGGAACAGAACTACCCTCAGAGCAATGTGAGTTAAGTTTTGTGTGTTTCAAGTTTCCTTGTCAGCAACTTAGTTTGTAACTTAATGAATGTATTGTTGAATATTTTTTTAACTTATGTTCGTACGTTGTGTAGCTTATGGGTGGCATTAACTTTTTCTCAAAACAGAATCTTGACATTGATTCTAAACGACTGTCAGATCTGAATCAAGATCTCGAGAAATAAAATAATATATGAGCCTAAAAATACAGAAACTTTGAACCCATTAAATATATGTTTTTAAAGTATGTAAAATAAAAAGCATTGTTTACAAGATATGTATAAACAATTTTTATTATTATTATTATTTTTTAACAAAAATCTTCCCTGAAGTGTTAAACAGACTTTCCCTAAGTAATGTAGCTGGTGGAAGATAGAAAAAATATCTTCAATAGCTCCTGTAGAGATGAATTATATAGTTCTTGTCGACTACACACATACTAGTGTTTGCATTTGTGAATTTGGTCTCAAAATTTTTTTTTTTGTTTCTCTCCTCAAATATCAAATTTTTGAAGATGTGATAGTATTTGAGAGTTTTAGAAATTAATTGGCCTATCCCTACAATTATATTTATGTAGGTATACAATTGTAGAAAAAAAGTAAGCATTTGCAATTTTCATTTTAGCTGGATTACCAAATGTCAGTATAGTAATATGCAGGTAGTGGCAGTGGTGTGTTTGATGAGACCTCCTTCATGGTCATGCAACTGTTGGTCAGTATAAGGCACAGGGCCGTCGACAAGGGGGGGGGGGGGGGGACATAGGGGGAAAAATCCCGGCAGCCAGTTCTGGTTTCAGTTTTTTGTTATGTGTGAGTTCACCCTGATCGTGGGATGGAAATTATAAATAATTTATTGAAAACCTTAAAGTTTTGCAAAACGTGCAAATCATGTTTACAGTTTAGACCCATCAATTTGCAGTCTTTGGATTTTTTTTTTTTTTCTGGGGTTTGAAAAGTATATTGAATAATGGGGAGGGGGCCCGACAAAATGATTTACCCCTGGGCCCTTAGTAGGTATTTCTTGACGGCTCTGAGGAAGCATGAGCTTGTGGATAGGGGAGAGCACTACTCGGTGTGATGTGTGCCTGGTGTGAGTTCTGCAAACGCTCTGTCATCCTTTGAAAGTAGGGATCCTTGAACCCTCAAATACCATTGCATCTTTTTGAAAGGCTTGAGATTCAAGGAAATTCTATTGGTGGGGGGGAAAAGAACTTTTTTTTGTTTTTGTAAATATTTTAAATTCAAATTTTTAACACTGACAACTTTGAAGTATATTAAGACTATTGGGAAACCTTGAATTAGCAGTGAATATTTTTGGTGCCTGGGAAATTCTGGAGAAACCCTTGAGTTTTTTGAAAGCCACCAGGAATTAACCTGTTTTCTAACAAGCTGAAAAGTGCTTAGTTGAAGAACTGTGTACCGTGCCTATAAACTGCATCTCTTATACTATTTTGAATGCTGTTTAGAGCTTAGTTGAAGCTCCGACAGTATAGAACAGAGATCTGTTTTTAAAGATTTTATCATTACAGCTAGTTCTCAGATGTGTTGGTTCTACGGCAAATATTAAAGTGATTTTCTGATACTACACAGGAAAATAAATTTGATGATAAAGTAGGTTGGTACTTTTTCAACTAAAAATTTATAATGTGTAAATTACTGTTATTTAAATTCTCTCTTTGAAGAATTTAAATTTAAAGCTAGGTTCATATAAAGCTCAGCTAACAATGATGAGATTTTTAATTGTTTATTTTAATAATTATTATTGTCACATGTAAACTGTTTTTATCCCTGACACCTGTTGAAGTAATATGCTTTGCTATATTATTTACATTTATACGTACCAGTGTAGTCTTTTCTTAAAATCTTACTGTTGATTACTACTCACATAGTTTAAACAACATAAAAGATGTACTAAATTATGTTAAGGAAAAACACTTATCATGGAAGTAATATATGTAGTCTTACAGGGAATATTTTTATTTTGATTTTATATTTTATGTTATGTCATTTTTAATGGTTGATGTTTAATTTTTAATGGGTTTTTTTACTAACTCTGATGTAACCAACAATTTTAGCTATGAATACTTTTACTGTATTTGTGTCATATTATTTTATGAAAAAACTTATGGAAAAAATTAAAAATCTTGGGAAAAACCTGGAATTTTGTTTTTGCCATAAAAGTGGCTACCCTGAAAGTTCTTTTTATATGTGGTTATTAAAATTAGCATACAATAATTATTGATTAGAGAAACATAAATTGTAAAAAACAAACACATATTTAAAGGGTTTAGGTGTTAACATAATATTATTATTTTTTGTGCATTTTTATTTTATTTTTGATGCTGGAGACCTAGATTAGGATTTGAGGGATACTTTTTTGTGATTCTAATTCAAAAAAATTTAAGAAATTTTGTATTTACTCATCATTATTCAATAGAACATGCAATGCAACCCTACAGTGAAAGGGCATTAGACTGTAGTGTTAGCAATCTATACTGTCCTGCATGGGAAAATGTGGGCTTGGACCCATCTGTGATTTGCTTCTAATCACTGTGTGACAGTCACATGGGCTACAGAGGTGTCTTATTAGACTTTTGGTGAATGCTGCATTTATATTGAATTGAATTTGGTTTTTTTTGCCCCCAGGATGCTATTCCCATGGTGACAAAGTTGAATTATGAACCAAAGTACGATAAAGCATTGAAGTACATTTTTGGAAAAACATTGATATGCAGGAATTTGGAAGTGGCTACAAATTTAGCAAAAACCAGTGGATTGGACTGTGTAACTCTAGAAGGTGACCAGGTAAAAAATCACATTTCATTGATTTATTTTTAATCTTAATCATGTTATTTCAATTTTACATGAAAGGTTTATGTGCTTTTTTTAGGTTTCGTCCAAAGGTTCGCTAACAGGTGGCTATTTCAATACGTCACGTTCTCGCCTAGAGATCCAGAAAACACGGAGTGAACTTACGGTCCAAATCAGAGAATCCGAAGAAGAACTTGCCAAGCTTAAAGAGAAACTACGAGAGACTGAAGGGAAAATCAACCATATTGTTTCAGAGATGCAGAAGACAGAAACCAAAAACAGCAAAGCCAAGTACGTTAAACTTGTTGATTTCAATTGGATTATTGTTAATGGTATTGGTTCATTGCCTTGTTTCAGCGGCACTAAATTTTTTTTTTGTTGCTTTCAGAGATATATTCGACAAAGTGAAGGCAGATATTCGTCTGATGAAGGAAGAGTTGGCGGGCATTGAGCGTTACAGAGGCTCAAAAGAGAGATCTCTTGAACAATATGGTTCGAGCATTGAAGCCATGAAGACAACCAAAGATGGCTTGGAATCAGAACTTCATCAGGTAAAAATCTTATGTTTTGAATTTTAAGTGTCATTGTCCATCATGTAGATTGTAGTTAAGTGCCAGTAAAAACTATAAAAATTTTCAGGGTTGCCATGTTGCTATTAGTTCTTTCTAATATCTCTAATATAAATAATATAAATAATTTCTGTTATATTTTAGAGAATATCAGTATTTTATAGGGATGGGCCGGTCGAATCCTCGAATCCCACCGAATCTCTAGTATTCGAAAGATTCGAAATTCGAGGGAAAAGATTCGGGATTCGAGGAAAAATGTTGATGTAAATTTAGTACTTTAAAAACTTAAATGCTTACAATTTACTTTGCCTGTTCACGTTTTCCTTGGAACACATCCTATTGAGGTACAGTAGAACCTCGTTAATACGTGATGGTCAGGACCGAGATAATCACGGATTACCGAATTTCACGGACTAGCTATTAAAAGCCCGGAAGGTCTTGTCAAGCTTCTCAGACACCTGCGTGCAGCTGGGTTAAGGCCGTTCACGGTAAGGGCCGGCCGTCTTCGAATTAGTGTCTCGGCTTAAAAAAATACAGCACTGCCTAGCCATTAGTTCACGGTCATTTACAACAGCCGAAGAGAGAAAGATAAGATCGTGCTGACCTTGCACCCTCCCCCCCTTCCCCTCGTACAGCCGAATGCCAGCCAGACACGTCACTCGCCAGGCGCCTGCCGTGCGTTGGCGGGCGGAAACAAACAAAGGGAGACGGGAAGCAGAAGTCAGGACATCCCCCTCAAGTTTAAAGAGTGACAAATGTGACAGCTGAAAGGGGGGTGACACAAAGGGTCGGTACAAACAGCGTTGCAGAGTTTGGCGGCCCACGCGATGGCTTGTAGTGTTTGCCGGCCGCCGACCCGCGTGACGTTAATTTTAAGCGCTGACAATTTTTACTTCTTTTTTTTCTTCTCTTTTAAATCGTCCCGGATTATCCGATTCCCGAATTAGCGCATCACGGATTAACGAGGTTCTACTGTATTGTACCAAATATTGTAATAGGATAATATGGGAAACTCCGGCCAATTAGCATTGGCGAAGCGCGAGACACCAGACTGCAGCGCATTCTAGCGGCGTGAGCTGAAGAAAGCCCCGCGTAATTCAATTTTACGTGCATATTAAAGGCAACATGTTTACACAATTAATATAAGTGCTGTTTTTACCAAAACTAGAAATTCAAACACATTTAATGCTATTATTCATACAGAACTGTTCTCAGGCTTTATTTAAAGGTATGTGTCAAAGATAGATATGTAATTATGTGCAAAATATAATCTATCAAAATAACTGAACAAGTAGTAGGCCTATGTAGTATCTAATTGGTTTTCCAGCTGTTTTATTTTTAAGGAAACAAGAACAACTAGTTTTAGTAACAGAAGTAAATTGTATGTATGAAATTAATTTCTCACCTGAAAATGTGACTGCATTTTAAATAAAAATCCTTAATTAAACCGAAAGAAACTGCTGCAAACAAATCATGTTACAAGAATGGTAAGGAATTATAATAAATAATTACTTTATAATAAGAGACAAAAATATAAAACAAAGGGGTTAAAATTGTGAATGCGCGAAACGCGAAACACTTACTGCGTTGGGTCCGCTGGAAATCTGAAAAAAGACTTTGAGCAGTTAGTAACGTTGTAATTTTTGCAGCCAAACACCGCACAAATATTTCCGGCCATTCTGAATTACTGTTCACATAATAATGTGTTTATTTATTCGCAAATAGAACCATCATCTTATAGCACCAAACACACTTCAATGCCTTTTACCGCCGTTTCCAAAGCGTAGGTTCAGTCCACGCCGCCAGGTTCGCTGAACAACATGTCTCGCATTTTTTTTGTCTGTTTCCCATATTATCCTATTACAATATTTGATTGTACTTTTAATTCGTTATTACCTATATAAAAAAAATTATGAAGCATGTACTGATTTGGGAAACTTACTTTATATTCATGAACATGGATGCATTGTCGCTACATTGGCATTAAATAAGGCATAAATCACATATGTATTCTCAGAATATGCTAAAAAATAAAATAAAGCACATTTAGGATCTAGACTAAATAAGAATCTTGTTTTTTTTTTTTTAAATAACTTTACCGAGAAATCTTTTACTTAGTAATATAATAATAATGCCGACTTTCATCACAAGTTATGGTCGCACATGAAGTAATAACAATGAAATAATGAATGGCAAAAATTAATACATTATACAATTATTATTTTAATTGCAATTCAATTTTAAATATTCTGATACACGTTCTATTTATGAATTTTTTTAGGACCAAGTTTGGTTTGTGTAGACTACCAATGTTAAAATATATATCATCTGAGAATTCCATTATGGCCAACCAATGAATTTGTTAGCCAATCATTTTGAGCAACATAAAAAATAACTAATATTAATATTAAAAAAATTTAATGGGTAAACTGGAGAAAACACCCCGTCACTTTTAACTTCTGGCATATTAATCACTATGCTTTAGTGAGGCTTAATTTTAAAAGACGAACGACAATATTTCTTATGGCCTAAAACTATTGAAGCCAAGATGGCGCCTTTAGGTTTCCATTAAATATTTCAGGAAAGCGTTTACCTTCATTTGGGACTTTAAACAAATGTCAAGTTGGTAACTACAAAATATTGTTCCGTCGGATGTTGAATTTCGTTTTCCGATTTACGTGGATACATGAATCACTGTACTCACAGATAATGCCTGAATGCCTAAATCCACCAAATCGGATTCTACAGCAATTGATGAAGTGACCAGATTCTTACGTGATCCTACAGTTAACCCAGAAATAAACATTCTCGAATACTGGAAAACTGTCTGCGTGTTCACCCAGGCTACATAAACTGTCCAAAAAATATTTGTGTTCACCACCTGCGACAGTGTTCTCTGAACGTTTGTTCAGCACTGCAGGAAACATATGTGACCAAAAACGGAATCGTCTTGATCCAGACCGTGTCAAAATCCTTGTTTTTTTTTAAATAAAAATTTAAAGGGTTAAATAATTCTGCATAATGTTTAACTTTTTCTCTTAACTTATAAATTATTTTATAATTAACCCTTGAGAACTGGATTCGGATTCGAGGTGTGGATTCGAGGTACTGTTTGGGATTCGGATTCGAGATTCGGATTCGAGAAAAATGGGATTCGAACCATCACTAGTATTTTATTTAATAGATACAGTGATATAACATTTGTTTATTAAGCCACTAATTTCACTTTTGATCGCTGTTCTTAGCTGCCTCCTTGTGGCTCAAAAAAAAATTTTTACTGTACTATTATTTAATGAAGTTGTGAATTTGAGACAGGCAAATAAAGCAAAGGTTTAGAAAATACCTAAAAAAAAAGACATACCATACCCATACATTTAAACTTCTATCCTCCCCCATCTTACCCAACACCCTACACTGAACAAAAACAATGGCATCAGTATTATTTCAGTTGAAACTTAACATTGTTTCTTCACATTATCCTGGGATATTTGTACTAACCATCACTTACTACTTTACACTATAACTCCTCTGTAATTTCTGGGGACTGTGAAAATGCTGTGTGTTAAGGGGAATGGAAAGCGCGCCGATAGGAGCCCCCTCCGGTGAGCGCTGCAGGCAGTGCGTGGTGAGTTAGGAAACTAAATAGTTGCGAGCGAGCCACCGAAGCTTTCTAGCTGCTGACGTCATTGTAACAGGGTAGCCAACTCAACCGCTCGCACGCGCTTGTGTGTAGCGGACAGACAGAGAGAGTTTTGACTACTGCTGTACACACAAACCTCTGTAATTACATCATAAAGTTGGCAAAACGATCCGCAAAAGATTTTGATGAGTACATAGTTCAGATTTTATCCTTGATTTTCGATTCCAGTCATTCCCATGATATTTTGCCTTTCCGTTCCCCTTAATGAGTGGTGGTTGTTGTTGTATCTGCGGATGTGAGCTGACGCGCGTGAGCTGACGTGTCCCCCCAGGAGCTGATGGCGCAGCTGTCTGTGTCGAGTGGTGGTTGTTGTTGTTGTATCTGCGGACGTGAGCTGACGCGCGTGAGCTGACGTGTCCCCCCCAGGAGCTGATGGCGCAGCTGTCTGTGTCGAGTGGTTGTTGTTTTTGTATCTGCGGACGTGAGCTGACGCGCGTGAGCTGACGTGTCCCCCCAGGAGCTGATGGCGCAGCTGTAGGTGTCGAGTGGTTGTTGTTTTTGTATCTGCGGACGTGAGCTGATGTGCGTGAGCTGACGCGCGTGAGCTGACGTGTCCCCCCAGGAGCTGATGGTGCAGCTGTCAGTGTCGAGTGGTTGTTGTTGTTGTTGTATCTGCGGACGTGAGCTGACGCACATGAGCTGACGTGTCCCCCCCCAGGAGCTGATGGGGCAGCTGTCTGTGTCGAGTGGTTGTTGTTTTTGTATCTGCGGACGTGAGCTGACGCGCGTGAGCTGACGTGTCCCCCCAGGAGCTGATGGCGCAGCTGTCGGTGTCGAGTGGTTGTTGTTGTATCTGCGGACGTGAGCTGACGTGTCCCCCCAGGAGCTGATGGCGCAGCTGTCTGTGTCGAGCGGTTGTTGTTGTACTTGCGGATGCGAGCTGACGCGCATGAGCTGACGTGTCCCCCCCCCCCCTCCCCAGGAGCTGATGGCGCAGCTGTCGGTGTCGGACCAGCTGGAGGTGGACAAGCTGAACGACGACATCCGCAGGCTGACCCAGGAGAACAAGGAGGCGTTCAGCATGCGCATGAGGCTGGAGGCGGAGAAGAACAAGCTCGAGAACCTGCTCACCAACAACCTCATGAGGCGGAAGGACGAGCTGGTGCAGGTGAGAGATCCGTCGGCTCCTCGCCTGCGGGGGACGATGGTGATGAGACCAGTCAACACCGCAGAGCGTGTCGGCACACTGCGTTACACCACATAGTACCGATGTCAATGTTGATAAATATTTGTGGACTGTATCGAAAAGTTCTTAACTGACGATGCAACATAAATTACATGATAGCATTTGCCCGCACCTTTGCGACCTACCGCCATCATGCCGATCGAAACGAAGACTTTTTTTTTGTTTCTCACTGCAGGGATACCACCATCCTCACGGTTTATGAACGCCAACACTTGCAGTGTTCCAACATGGTGCCAACTGTAAAAAGCTTGGGCGCAGGATGTTTAAAAACTGTGTCTATCACTTGGCCCCGTACAAGTGCCGCAAAGTCAACTCACAACACAGTTCTATGTACAAGAGTTCTTGCTAAGTACCAAACAACCGATATGCAAGTTGTATCATGGAATCAAGCAGCGTTCAGCCGAAACTTAAATCCTGAGAAAAAAACTTTGGGATGTGGTGTTGCGAAAAGAGTAGCCACCCAGAAATTACTTTTGATAAGTGATTAGTTAAATTGAAAAACTAAATTATTGATTCAAGAAACTTAAATACAAATGTAAAGGTTTTAATGTTGCAACATAATATCAATATTATTTTTTGTACAGTTTTCATTTTTGACCCTTGCGATATAGAATCGGATTCAAGGGATAGATTCAATGTAATCTTTGTGATTCTAATTCAAGAAATTTTGTAAGTGACCATCATTGTTTAACTGAATACGCAGTGCGACCCTATGATGAAAAGGCATTACAGTGTAGTGGTGGACACACTGGAGAAATTGTTTGACACTTTACACTCACCTGCATGGGAAAATGTGGGTCTTTACCTATTTTTAATTGGCTTATAATCACTGTGTCAGTTGCGTGGGTTGCAGAGGTGACTTATTATACTTTTGGTGAATACTACGTTTATATTGAATTGTATTTACTTCTTTTTTCCCCCAGGATGCTATTCCCATGGTGACAAGTTTGAATTATGAACCAAAGTAAGAGAACAAAATAATTATGTTAGATATTCAAGGAATGTTGTTATTTCCAGACAAAAGATGTACCAATGCGCGTAGTAGGTCATAAAATTGAAATTGGACTAAAAATAAAACCATGAAGTCTTGTCTCTACCATTTGCTCCTCACCTAT
This sequence comes from Bacillus rossius redtenbacheri, assembly GCF_032445375.1. Classification (NCBI taxonomy): domain Eukaryota; kingdom Metazoa; phylum Arthropoda; class Insecta; order Phasmatodea; family Bacillidae; genus Bacillus; species Bacillus rossius. The sequence goes on along the minus strand of NC_086337.1, from coordinate 27,191,732 downwards.
GGATATGCGTAGGGACAATGTCATATGGTGGACTGCCAAAAAACCTTAATAAAACTAAAATGTATGTCAATTCACTACATAACATCAAAATGCAAGTTACAACATCCCATAACACCAAATAGTAAGTTTAATCAAAAAGTAGAATTGAGATAAATCGTAACACAAAAAGAAATTTGTATTTTTAATGTTCAGAATTCAATGAACATGCAATGAAGTGTGTACCAAAGTGCATGGATACAATTGATTGACAACATTAATTTTACTCTTATGTGATAGCTCTTTTTAACAAATTTTTTTGTTGTAACACATTGTTTTATTTTAAAAATTCAACAATTAGCAGTCAGCATTAAACTATTTTTTGTTAAATAAGTATTTTAAGAACTATTATAGGTTTTATTTCCTAAAACCATATTGTTTTTATGAATAAATAAAATATATAAAAATTTAAAAATCATAACATAGCATCTTTTAATGTATTATAGGGTTCATACACCTTAATATCCTTAAAAATTCATTAATTCATTTTTAAATTAATAAGGGCCCTTAGAAGTACTTAAATTTTAGTAAAATCCTTAAAAACTCCATAATAAAGACGGATAGTGCGCAAGTTATGAATAAACAATGGTACTTTAATGTTCTTCTTAGTTTCCATTTTGGCACCAAACTATGCTTTGCGCATGGGTAGTACCTAAAATTGGCGAATTTTGAGCCACATGATTAAATTTTATTTATAAAAAAAATTTATAATTCATTAAAATGTTTTATATCTCACATTCAAACTAAGAAGGTGTGTTTTACTGCCTTAATATGAATTTGTAAAGTAAATTTAGGTAGTTATCATTCAAATTAAAAGTAAGCGCTATAAATTTCAAATAGACACTGTGCTTGGATTAGATATGTGTTCCAGAGATAATTATGGACAATAAGGGCTGTTTCTTATGACATACACCGTAACCAGAAAATGTGTATGTCAAAATAGGTGTTTTAAATCAAAATACACACATGTGATATTTTAAAAGTGTATTAGGTGAAAACATCAGTTTCTAGAACTTGGAATATTGTACGTACTTAAAGCACCCTTTTTTTTCTTCTTGCAACACAATTGTATGGTCACCACGTAACGTCCTGGTTAAACGTAACACAAAAACAGTATCATCCTTATAACCATTTTTCTTTTGCGGCTCAAATCAAAAAATTTCTCAAATAATGCTGAAGTTTGTTATGGAAAATATGTAATTACTTGGGCAGTTCTTTCATGTTCCGAGTCATAATGAATGCACTGAACTCATCCTAAGTTATTAAACACATCTGTAACTTTTTAAATCAAGATTTAATGTAAATTATATTTTATATATTAATGTTTTATTTAAATGTATGAAACAATGGTGAAAAAATTCTGCTACCACTTTTTTTGGCACATGAGTTCTGATAATTTTTAGCGACTGCTGAGTGTTTACAGCTGCTGTATGCTGGAATTTCCAGGCGAACATTTATTTATATATTTGTTGTTTAAGTTGCCTTCATCGTAATTACGTCAAAAACATGAGGTAGTGACTTGTTTTGTTACACAGTATGTAGGCAGCACTGCCCTTTATTAGTGGTTTGTGTGCATTTGAGTTTTAAGGACCCTAATCTATATTTAATTATTTCATGGCTTTCAATTTGACAAGTGTTAACTCATTCTATTATGTCATTGGAAATATTTTGCTATGGAATCAGGAGAAATGTGTAATAATATGTATATATTCTAGGCACTGCAAGAAATATCGGTTGAAGATCGTAAACGACAGTTGGAGAACAGTAAGTCAGAGCTCGCAGCTATTGAGAAACGCATTGAAGACGTCAACAAAGAATTCAAAAGCATGGAGAAGAAAGTACAAGAAGCTACAAAAATGGTTAGTTTAAATTATTAAGTACGTGATGTGACTTCCTTTGGCAAAAGACTAAACTTACATTAATATTTTATCGAGAGTTTTATTCTTACTGTAATTTAGCCTTATTTAAACATGTTGTTAATCAAAAATAGATAATTCTGAGTTTTTGTGTAATATAACTTCAGCAGGCTCATCTAATAATATTTTCACTGTTCACTGAACGTAGCAGTCACATTGTTTTGTGTGTTATATATGCATGCATTAAAAAAAAAGTGCAATAATAATCACTGATGGCTGGATGTGTTTAACTGAGTTTATTAGACCTCAGAAACTTCAAGGTGTATGTCATAACTTTATTTAAATACTTACTAGAGATGTACGAACCTGCAAATTTTTAAGTCGAGTCGAGTCGAATTTTACAATAATTAGTTCGAGTTGATTTGAGTTGAGTTTGTAGATCATAAATTCAAGTCGAGTCGATTCGAGTCTGAATTTTTATTTGAATCTTTGACACTTAAGTCGAGCTTGAATATTTGCACTTTACTGCTAAGAGTCCTTAGATGGTTGTCTTGTTATATCATGGACCACTTAATCAAATTTATTTAAAATACAAGTATTAATACAAATAATTTGTTTAGAATAAATTCTTAACTGATATAATACAATTCAATAATTGAGGTATTCTGTAGAGCATCATACTACTAGTTACATTACTAATCACAGTAAATTAACTCATTATAAAAATTGAAAAATATGTGAATATTTATACAAAAAGTGTAGTTAACAATTTACATGGTAACTGAAATCAATTTCAAATAAGCAACAAATGAAACTAAAAAATTAAAATATTGTACAGTAATCATTTTGATTATTTTATACCACCTATAAAAGAGAATATTGAAGACTGTGGTATCAGCCTACAAAAAACAATGAAAATATATTCCTAGCAGTACATATTTAAAAATACTTTTTATGGAAAGCGTATAACTATAAGAAGTAATATTTTAAGGCCACATACCTTTAGAAGATGAATTTTTGACTGACATTGTGAGTGTTTGCTCAGTAAAAGTACGCCTAAATTAACACTAACGTGGCAGGGGGAAAAATCACTTATTCTGCAACAAAATTTTAATCGCCGAAAGATCGGAGATTATGTACCTTTTACGACAAAGGAACACGGCTTTGTGCACAAACAGTTTGGTGGTTCCAATGATTATTTTGGACTGAACGAGTTAGCTGCGGCCTGCAGCTTTCATGAGTCAATAAAAAACAATGAATATAATTTAGGCTTGTTGGCGCGAAGGTTAGGTTAAGTTCCACACAATCATTAGAATATTTTTGAAAACTTTCACTTATGGGAAGTGTAAGGCCGTGCTACAATTGGCGCAACATTACAATAAACGTTCCCATAACAATTAATACATTTAAAGATGATTGCTACAACACTAACGCCGTTACGATTGAATAGTTACACTTTACAAAATACTTTATACTTCATAATTAATTTTAACTTGTCACTTAACTTGGATAGCAAACAATTATACAAAATGCAATCTCGCCGAACGTAATAGTGTAAACAAACACGGAAAATAAAAAAAAATTCATGTTCGCCAACCTACACTTCCTAAAATTAGTGGAGCCATTAGACAAAGTTTTTTTTTAAATGCCATTTCGTGATTGGTGGCGTATCAGTCGCAAATATGCGCTTTGTAACAAATATAACGCTACCGTTAATTTATTATTGTAACGTTGCGCCGGTTGTAACACGGATTTACTAAAAAAAAGTAATATTTGTGCCGATATTATGATTATAAAATTTAATTCGTGTTTTGTTTATTAAAAATATGTTCGTCTTCTTTGCTATGTGGTCACACCTGTTTAGTTGGCAATATGTAAAACTAAAATATAAATAATATGGCCGATTGTCATCATTGTTTGTAAGTACGTGTTTCGGTCTAACGTACGTAATTTTTAGTGTCGGCCGAAGTGACGTAAGGAGATATTAAGAATTGTAATTCAATTTTATTATATTTTATCATCGAGTTTTACCCGAATTTCCTTTTGAGTTTCGGCCCGTTGAGAGTAAAATAAACTCGAATGCCGAGCCGAGCCGAGCTGATGCTACTCGCTCGACTCGACCAAATTTTCGAGTCTCGGCCCATCACTAGTAAATACAAATTTTTGGTTCTGTGTGTTTATTTTGTTTGGAGTGATTCATGAATAATAAACATAAAGACACACACACACACAAACAAACAAACAAACAAACAAAAACCAGATGGGGTCAGGCTGCCCCCTCTGCCACCTTGGTTTTAAATTCTGACAAATGTGACAGCTGTGGAAGATACAAACTGTCAAGGGTCGGGCTAAACAGCTTTCTGACACAGTGACAGGGTGGTTAAAAATGTATAACTGCCAGCCAAATAAGTGCGCCGGATTACTTCAGATTGTAAAAAATTAAAAGTTAAATTAAATTTATCGTGGATAGCACGAAAACCGGATAATCCGGGCCCAGATATTGAGATACTGTATCTGAAATCCAATTGCATGCAAAAGGGCAATACGCAAGGGGGAATATGGGGAGGGATATCCCCCCTCCCCCTCCACGTGAAATCCTCATTTAAAAAAAAAAAAAAAAAAATATCTGTAATTCCCACCAACGTTTGGAAATAATTTGAAAGAAAAATGAAGGAAAACTGGTACGATCCCTCTTTCCCTCTTTGAAATGAAATTCTGCGTACGATCCTGAATGCAGCTAATAAATTATTGTTTTTATATTTTTTTAAAATGTAGAATATTGGCACAGGCTCTAGCAGTGAATAATTGTCCGAGTTCCTTGTGACCCCGACAGCAAAAGAGCGAGCAGGCGGCCCAGGACAAGTGGAAGATCAAGGAGAAGGAGGTGCAGGAGAAGATAGACGATGACGCCAAGGACCTGGAGAAGATGGTGTCCAAGCAGAACACGCTGCAGCAGAAGATAGCGGACTGCACCAAGAAGATACAGGACCTCGGCTCGTTGCCCTCGCCCGACATTGTGGCCAAGTACCAGAACATGAGCACCAAGAGTGTGAGTGTCGTGAGGTGAACTGGTGGTCCAGTAGGTTAGATGAAAAATGCTTAAATGTTACTTGTACGTATGGCAATAATTAAAAAAAAAATGGTTTCTGTTCAAATAATTAGTATATAATTTAGAAAAAAAAAATTGGTTCAATTTTTATTTGTTTGGCTCTGAATCTAAATTTGAATATGTTTTTTACTCAAAAATAATTAGTTCTCTCCCCCCCCCCCCCTCACTTTTCCCACCTTTTGTTTAAAATCCTTATTGGATGTATGTTTTGATAAAGATGGTTATAGGTTTAGCATCAATTTATCTGCCCCCCCTCCCTGTCATAGCTTTTTAACATTAATCAAAACAGAGTTTGAAACCATACCTCAGAATTACCCCACTAAAGGTAAATTTAAAATTTTTGTCTTTCAAAAAAAAAAAAAATTAGTTCGATACATTAGAGTTCTCTCCCACTGTAAAAATTTAAACATTTCACTAAAATTGCAGCAGCAAGGAATTGTACCATCCTGAATGTGGAACAAAAATATTTTGCAGATCTCAAAGTAGAAGATTAAGTTTATTTTGTAAATATTAACTTCTCAAGTACTTATTCGCTTATACATTTACATGGTTTTAATAAAAAAAAATTGTACTACTAGTAATTGATTTTAACTTTGTTTCCTTATTTTCGTCTAGTTGTTCAAAGAAATGGAGAAAGCCAACAGCCACCTGAAGAAGTACAGCCACGTGAACAAGAAGGCCTTGGATCAGTTCATGAGTTTCTCCGACCAGAAAGAGAAGCTGGTGAAGCGGAAAGAGGAACTGGATCGAGGGTAAGAGATAAAACTGGTTTTGGTATGATGAGTAGAAGTGTTATAAAATTAGTGTTGTGGTCAAATCTCAAATTTTGTTAATCCATGAATCCAAATCTCGAATTTGAATCATAAAGAGCACCTCGAATCAAAATCTAGGAAACTAGTGTCATAAAATTAAATAATTTTCAAGGTATATAATATATATTTATGATATTGAAATGTTTAAACATTTAAATATTCGTTTCACATACTATGTTACATATTATGTTACATTTGTATAATTATGTACATGTTAAAATTACAATATCTTGGGGAACTGTAATGAGATAAGTAAGAAAATACTAACTGACCCAGTAAAATGCATAACTGTCAGTGTTGAATTTTTAATCTACTTCTCTTCCTCTGGTATGTATTTTTCTTAGAATATGTTTACTCGAAACCCAATTCTTTCAAATGCTAGAGATTTAGTGGTACTCTTGGGTTTGTGATTTCAACCAACCCATTCATAACATATACCTATTATCTATCCCAGTTTAACATCCTAGTTGATGCACTCGCACTCACTGCAGTAGTCTACAGACAGAGCACTACCACATTGACCCTCGTCTGCTATACCTCAAACAAAAATAAAATATTGAAGCAAATTTTGAAAATTTGCTTATGGAACTGACGTCGTCCGGGCCTGCGGCCCCTTTGAGCCCGATACGACACCGCCCAACCACCATCTATATTCAAACCTCCCGCTCGTGCGTGCGTGTGTGCGTGTGTGTCTAGCCCGGCAAGAGGGCGCTTAGAAGCAGTGCGGCGATCCCTAAAATTGCTATGTTAATATTAATTGTAAGCCTTTTTGTTGTTTTCATCCATCTTCGCCCCAGTGCTGTGCAGTTTACTTGTGTTTTCTTTAATTTAAATAAGTTACCTTAAATAACTATAGACGTTGCCCGGGCGGACCCGAACAGGCACGGACTTGGACGAGGATAGGAATGCTTTTATATGAATTATCATTAAATAAGTAAATAGTAACAAACTTTCCATTGTCAGTAATTTTTATATATTTTTAATGTTTATCTGTAATTTACTCAACTTTCGCCGGGGCACGGAATCGTAGAATATAGTAACGGTAATTGTGTTGGCGCGAAGGGCGCCATGTTGCCACCTGCGAGCGATGAGCTCAGCCCCAGTCGATCTTCATCACTGACCGAGAGCAGACGCGCCAGCACCCCGGGGACTTCAACCTTTGTTCTGCACTGACCAAGTAATTTCTGTATCGTTAATTCTTTTTAAATCGCTTTCGTTCGTCATCCTCGGGGCAGCTCTCGGTCAGCGGGCTGTTTAATTAATTAATTGTCTCAGTCGAGTTTTTTTTCATCACCGTGTAATAAGTATACTTTGCAGCATGGCCACGTGTGTGGACCATGCCCTCACCTAAACCGATTCGTGCCTCAGGCTTTTTAACCGTGTAATGTGTAACGTGTAACGGGCGTGTAGAGAGACGTGTTAGTGAAATTAAATCTGGAGAATAAATATAAAGTGAGTACTTATTTAATCACGTGGTGAGTGAGTCTAGGAGTGTGGCGTGCCCGACGCCTAGAGCGGGCCAGGTCTGGGTAGCTAGGATAGAAAGGGCTGGTAACTCGTCCCCACTTGGGCTACGTCACGCCCTGAGTGAGAGACTCCGCCGGGTCCACGTGCCCTTCCACGTGGTGGCGCCCATAGTTAGCATCTCGAAATCACCGGCAATGCGCGATCAGCCCTCAGAACAAAAAATTATTGGAACTAAAGATAAACATGAAGAAATATAAACCAAAGACGCCATCTTGAATTCAACAGTTTTTAAAAGCCTTCGTTTGCCATCATATTGACACTATCATATCAGTATGATGGCAAAGATGGTAACAGAATGATTTTATTATAATCCAAAAGTGAATAAGGAATCAACAATGCAGTCGCCAGTATCATGGAGATAATTGCGAAAACATGGTTAAAAATCACTAAAGTAACATTAATTTATAAAGAAACCAAGATGAATTGTGAAAAAAAAATAGTTTCAAGGGTCCCTTCCCCCCCACACATGATCAGTCGGAACTGCCGCATGTGTGCAAGAATGGTTGCCTGATCAGTTGGGATTGATGAACTGACGAACTGACGGCTTTCCATCTCGAGAGCCCTCAGTCCAAACTGATGTGTGTGGGAACATTGTCTCGCCAGTCCAAACTGTCAGACCTTCAGCTGAGTGTCGTGGCAGATATGTTGTTGATACTCTTTGGTCGCTTTGGTATTTTATATTTTTTTCCTTACTAAAAGTGCAAGTGCAACTGCAGCATCCAAAGTTTCTTCAAAATTCTACGATGAAACGATACATACAACAGCAACGGCAACCACAAGACTGATCGTGTTCAGTCGAGTCCAAACTGAGCACCTGGACTGATCGTGTGTGCAGAGGGCCTCAGTCCAATCCAGACGGTCAGATCGGGCTGAGTAGTCCGCTTTGGGAGCTGGACTGATAGTGTGTGGGGGTATTTAAAGTTTGAAATATCTCCCACTGCCTCCCTTCACGGAGAATCTAAGGCCTCTCCATGCTACGCAAACTTCAAACAGACAAACTTTCTCTTACAAACTCTCTTTTATTAATAAAGATGTATTCAAATATGAAAGAATTAATAAAGGAATGAGTGTGAAAGGAGCTGAAAGGATATGTAATTTGACTCTCACAGCCTCTTCGTATCAGAATGCTTCTGTATTCAAAATGGGGACAGGCATTATTTCCTAGCTATGTAGGGTTGTTCCCTTAGATATTCGATTGCATGGTTTATGTGAGAAGCCTAAGATTCACACCAGTCCATTCCGAGGCCCGAACGGTTTCAAATTTTACCGAAGTTCGCCGCTTGCTCGTGCAACTTCGGTAGCACACATAGGATAAAAACTCGCTTAAAAGATGTCAATATTGTCTTCCATAGAGTTTAGTGGTGGATAAATTAGAGAATTATGTCAAGTTACATTAAAAATACTTTGAAATAGTGTAGCTGGTTTGTTAGGTTAGCTACATCTTAAATTGGTAATTCCTAACCAACCATTAAAATTATTTTACCGTATTTTTAATGTAGCTAACCTAAACCAACTATCCACAATATTAAAAGTACCTATTTTAAATGTCCTACACCTAACCGAATATTCTCACGATATTGTAATGTATTTTTAATATTCACACCAAACCTTAAAAGGTAAATTACTAACAGTTTAAAATTTTTAATTTTTGGAAATGTGGCTATCATTCAGAATTACTTATGTTTTAACCAGTCAGTATAAAACTTCAAACTAAATACCCTATGAATGGAATTTAGATGTGAATCCTGGACATGTTGATTTTAGATAGACAGAGAGAGAAACATTCACGAATGCAACCTCGGAATGGACTGGTGTGAATTTTCAACAAAATAGTATTATTTTGACTGATAAATGAAACATTTTAAATGTATAATACGCATGTGTAATTACTCAGAGCAATAAAAATACCTAAATCAGAGTGTTTGTAAAAATAGACCAATGTCGTAATGTAAAAATGTAAAATGAGTTACTAATAATAGTTATATGTTCAAAAAAAGTACAATTTATTTTCCCCATTGTTTTAATACATATTTTGGTACAAACTTCATGCTTAATAAATTACATTGATTAATTTTAATACTAAAATATTAAATTTTTGTGATTTGAATTAAGTTTTTATTAAAAATTCAGATTAATTTAATAATTTTAGTTGTATTCCAGTTGTTTAGGGTGTATTATTAATTTGTATTTTAGTGTTATATGATATATGGACATACTTTTCGTTTCTGTTCTATAGCAATTCACCAAAAATAATGTTCCTGCCAATTCTTTTCACTAGTCCTGTTCTATGTAGTCGTAAGTTGCAGTCTCCAGTAAGTAACCTTGTCGCCAACAAGACTTTAATCCCTAATAGACTAAAAATTTAAATGAAAATGTTTATTTCCATTTTATGTGTACCTGAGTCCAGACTGGTAAGGCAAGGCAGATTGCATAGACAGGTGGCTGCTGCCATAACTTTGTAGACGTTGTTTTAGGGGTGGTTAACACTAATGGCTTTAGCTATGTTGATAAATACTTTATGTATAGGTGTAGCAGTTTAAAAAAAATAAAAACAAATTTATATATTATATATATATTTTTTTTGTAAACAAAGTTAAAAATAAAATGATCTGTGGTTACTCTAGTTGCTCTAGGTGAAGAGTGTATTGTTTCTGTTAACTCTATAAAGTGGTTTACGTATTGAGAAGAGGGCATTAGAATATCATATTTATTAGAAAATTGAGTATGATGATAAACATGCTGTTTTTGCTAGCAAAATATATATATTTTTTTTTTGTGAAGAAGTTTTTGTTATGTTTAGATCCTTTTTAACTGGGTAACAGCTAGAAATTAAAATTTTGAATACTGATGATTAGTGATCACTCATATTAACACATTTTTTTTTCTACATTGCAGGGATGAGAAAATAAAAGAACTGATGATGGTCCTGGAGCAGAGGAAGTATGAAGCCATAGAATTTACGTTCAAGCAAGTTTCGAAATACTTCAGCGAAGTGTTCCACAAGCTGGTTCCGTCGGGTCACGCGCAGCTCGTCATGAGGCGGAACGATGAGGAGGGCGGGGCATCTCATGACGTGAGCACGAACCTGCACCATTCGTTATATCTTCTTTTATGCTATGCATTTCGGTATCAATTTGGTTTATGTCAAATTGCAGTACACAGAATGAGTTCCTTCACTTCCTTCAGTTTTTATCATGCTTCTACGATTTTTTTTTTTAAATTTGATTCAAATATTTAATTATTTATTTATTTACAAAAAAATATTTTGTGAATCAAATTCAAATATACTGTTAAACTTTTTTTTTTTTTTTCCCACCCACACTCACTAGGAGTCCAAAGATAATTGATGCAAAATACAGCTAAACGTAAAGATAAAGTTATGTAAATCATTACCACATATTATTTGTTGCATTTAAAAAAAATAAACATATTTCAATGTACTGTGTTGCAGAAAAAAATTGAAATTTTGCATAGTTATGTTTAGCTTCGTACTTTTTACACTCTTCTCGTTTGAAATTTTTGTGCACAAGTCCCACTTGGTAACGAATCATTCAAAATAGTTATTCGTTTTGAAATGTTGAATAGAGTATAAAATTTCAATTTTTAATTTGAAAATTTTGAATACTCGCAGACCCACTACACACACTCAGAAAAACAACAAAACATTATTCGCGCATGTGCTTATCTGAAACTGTTAGAGTTACTCTTTAATTATGACCTTAAACCAACACTGCAATGCTTACAGTTGATAATATTTATTTTTATAACTGGAACATTCTTTTATGGACTTTTACTAGAAAAATGGTGTCACAAATCAATGTGTAATAAAATTATAGTTTTGAAATATTGAGGGGGTAAAACCTGGCACTAACCTTTTAAAATATCTTACAGAAAATAAATTCTTCATAATCTAGATGTATGTTTGCAGTAAAACTAGATACTGGTGACTTTCTGCAGGAAGCAGATGCAGACAAGTTCACGGGTGTTGGCATCCGAGTGTCGTTCACGGGTCGCAACGCAGAAATGAGGGAGATGAACCAGCTGTCAGGGGGTCAGAAATCCCTCGTGGCTCTCGGACTTATCTTCGCCATCCAGAAGTGTGATCCAGCACCATTCTACCTCTTCGATGAGATTGATCAGGTGTGTTTCCCTATCTTGTATGCAGTGGTGAAGCATGGAATCTTTAGCAAGTTTAAATAATAATAGAGTATTTGCTTTGTCTTCATTATTTAATATCCAATCAAAAATCATGTATATAAAATTGATATAAAAAAAATAAAAATTACACAAATCATTTGATTTTTTTCACTGCAAAGACTTAACTCTAGCAGGTTAGCATGAAAATTATTAATGTCATACCTGGGAATCTAACACCGGTAAAGTATTGTGTATTTTCTTTAAAATAAAAAATCAGAGTAAAACTCACTACAACTTGCTGCGTTTATCTGATGAGATTAAACACTAAATTTTTACGAATAGACCATTCAATAAAGTGATTCAACCAAAATGCAGAAAATAAGTAAGTAGCTAAATCAATTATAATTAGATTACCAAAAAACTACTAGGAACATGTATTTCCCGAAACGTTGGGTTGGACATTACTTGTTCCATTTTCCTGATTTGACTCTGGTGGTATACATGTCTTTGTGCCAAACTTGTTGTAGAGACTATTTTTAAAGAAAGTACTGCACTTTAATCTGATTCAATATATGCATGTGATTGGAAAAGCACCATTTTGAGCAGTACAAACTTATTATTAACTATTGACAGTGGTGTAAAAAATTTTCAAAAGCATGATCATAAACAAGCAATTTAATCTGCGTTTGAAACATACAACAAATATCAACCAATAGTGGTGCTTGGCAACAAGTCACGATTCCTTTGTCTCTCTCTCAAGCAACCTCTGTCTGTCTCCAATGCTTACGTAACTGGCAAACTATTGCATCAGCCAGCTTTCAAACAAATAACCACAGAAAAAAAAATTACAAAATAAAATTATGTGAATACACATAAAAAATGTAACTGTACACTCAAACGGGTAAAAATAACTTGTGACATATGCATCATAAAGCAAGCAGATCATCAGAAACTCTTAAAAAAGCAATGTAAATTGTGATCATAAACATGTGGCAAACCTAGAATACTTCTCAAAAGGAATAAAAAGCTGGGATTTACATGATATAGAAAAACCACATCAAGCACTGTATGTGATCCAACAAATTATTAAATCTTTAATAAACTTATCAGCCAGTGGGGATGGCTCAAGCCCGAGTCGTTACGGCAGTAGAAATATTTGAAACTGTCGTTCCCTATAACAGTACGACGATACTCGGAGCTGGGGTAGCTGTACAGACTTGTTCCTGTTCCAGGCTCTGGATTCACAGCACAGGATGGCTGTGGCAGACATGATCCACGAGCTGTCCAAAGACGCCCAGTTCATCACGACCACCTTCCGACCAGAACTACTGGTTCACGCCAACAAGTTCTACGGCGTCAAGTTTCGAAACAAGGTGAGTAAACTTTTCATATCCCACAATTAAGTGATGTGTGCATATTGCATTACTTTTAAGGATTTCCTATGATTTCTGTTAACAGCTAGGTAATGCCCGGCATACTTTGCAATGCCTCAATCAAATTATTTATTTACTTTTATAATTTGTTTGAAGTAGGACATGTATACAAAGAATCTCTCTATATCTTTTTGTATATATATCCCTCTCTATTTCTCTCTCTCTCTCTCTCTCTCTCTCTCTCTCTCTCTATATATATATATATATATATATATATATATATATATATATATATATATATATATATATATATATATATATATATATATATGACACACACACACACACACACACACACACACAGAGTAGAACCCCGATTATCCGTGTTAATGAAGGGGGCTAGTGAGTCGGATAATCGAAAATCGCGGTTAGCCGAGTCATGCTTGCCTCAAAGGTCATTAGCCCACAGACAGCCATCTGTGGACATTCGGAGATTACATATATACACATGCTTTGTGTGCGTGTGCGTTGTTGACATAGAAGCGGACTGCTTAGTGCTGGGCAGCAGTAGTTTTTAAGTCTTTCGTGTGCGGAAACGTGGGCACGCGAGTCGTTGTTGCATCGAGGTGTGTGACTAGCCGCCCGCCAGTCCGAGGGCCCAAGACAGCTGATAGCTGCCAAGGTCACGCATTCTTTTCATCGCCCGTAAGCGACGCTGCCACACTTAGCTCATTGCTCTGTTGTCAGTAACACCATCGGGCTGGTTATTGTTTTACAGAACGACTGCCTTCAAAATTCTTTTCGAGATAAGATTTTTCATACCAGTGCATTGAGACTTGATTTGATGGTTTTGAAACGGTGTCTCTGTCTCGTATAATTCACGGTGTTTTTATCCCCCTTTATTTATATGAATTTTAAATGTTAGATTTTTTATTTTTAGCTTGCTGAACGTGGAATTAGTGCAAAAACGGCCTATTATGACTTAGTGTTGCAGATGGGTCGGAAATCTTATAACGACCACCTCTATAACGACCCTAATCTCGGGAACCGTGAGGGGTCGTTATATCTATTCTCCGTTCACTCTTAGCTGAGTTTTGAAATAAACAAACACCGTCGTATCACTGCGCCACGTCAGCAAGTGATAGGCTGAATTTATCTTGCGTGCCAAGCACTAGTTGCAACACACACACTTCTGTACAGTCGGTGCTCATAAAATAACGGAGAAGTAATATAACAGGAAAATGGTTCTTCTGTCAAGCCTAGTTTTTTTAAAAAATTTACGTCTGCTGTGATAAAAAAAATTACGCCACTTAATGCTATACCCTCCGACCTTTTCTGTTGAAACCATTCAAACAAACAAGTGTCCAAGCTGCTAAATGTGGATTCGTTCATCGTCTTGCGTTTATTTAATCCACTTGAAGTGTCAGCCTGTAAAGCAAACTGAAGGATTTTTTCGCGATTTTTTATGATGTCGCGCACTGTTGTGTTACCGACATTAAACTCAGTCGCAAGTTTGCAATCGTTTCTCCACTCTGAAATCTTTCTATAATTTTTGTTTTGCTGTCGATGGACAGTACCACTCGCTTTCTTTTCTGTTCATTTGATGACATGATGAAATGTTGCGCTCAACACTTCCGCACAACACAACGGTATAATCCGTCGGAATGCAGATCACTGTTACAATACATAAAATTATCACCACCTTCACACTTCAACAATGTACACTAATGAAATGGACTGTCTCCATGCGCCGGGTAATCTCTGTGGCACGGCGCCGTGCTGCGCGCGGGAGTGTACAGTCCGGTCATGAGGACGTGGAATCGCGCACCAGTGTATAATCTATTCACGTAACATGGAACACAAAAATATTATGTACATACGTATGTATGTACTAGTATTTTTTTTTTTAAACTTTCTGTGTATATAAACATAACTGAGTCAAAGTACTTTGACCAACATACATTTTGCAAAGTATTTTAACATTACATACATTTTGAATCATTGGTTATATGTAACTAAAAAAATTGGACTTGATGGACATAAATCGCGGTTAATCCGCGAATCGGATGATCGAGTCGCGGATAATCGGGGTTCTACTGTATGTGTGTGTATGTATGTATGTATGTATATATATATATATATATATATATATATATCACACTATAGCAGTGAAAAAGTTAAAAATCTATGTTTTTACCTATCTTTATTTTTACCTGTCACAGTTGTGACATAGGTATATAAAAACATGCGCTTTTTCGAATGCACATTTATCAAAATTTTAAAACAATCCGTGAAGAACTTTCTGAGATTTTGTCTACAGCCCAGGCAGATAAAGAGATAAATCAAGTGTATGCAAAGAATTAGCAAGAGTACGGCATGAAATATTCAGTCTATTTTCTTGAGGTGAAATATAAATGTTTCAAGGAGTCAATAATCTTTTACATACATTTTTCCTGGTAGTTGCTGTGATCATATAGTGTTTCACATCAGTGTGATTTATGCTAAGGGCATCTAGAGCATTGCATGGATGTGGGATGTTGATTTCTTCACATCTCCATTGTGATGCATATTAGGAAGACTTAACATGTTTGTTTATTTTTGACCAACATAAACATGAAATTTTTAAAAGTGTAAAAAACTGGGGGCAGAATTAAAGTTTGCAAGGTTACTAATGGTAGTTAGTCTAAGGGTGCTGTTACATGGAACGCCGAACTACTTCAGGTGAACAGATCTAAGTCAACATGTACGGTCACACAGCAGTTAGTGTAAAGTTTGTTCAACTCCAAAACCGACTGTCTACTTTCATCAAAAGAATGCGTTATGGATCCTATTTATTTGAGCAAGTGTACCTACGTCAGAGAATTGCCATCAGCATCAGTTGTAAAACAATAAAATATTTACCTGTTGATCTTTTTTGTTGCAGTAGGTAAAATATTACATCTTGTGGTTTTTTGCAAAAGGACTGTTTATACTCTGAAAACTCAAGAGTCAATCAGAGGCTTATGTAGAAGAGATGTCGTTCTGAACTACTTTGCCGACCTGTTTAGGGTGGATGAGAAATGGCCTCGATTGAAACATGTTTAGACTGTGTGTAACTGCAGGCAAAAGTTGAAAATGTTTTCCTGAAGTAGTTCAGAGTCCCGCGGAACCGCGCCCAAAATTAATAAAACTGTTTACGCATAAGTTCATAATGTCATACCATTGTCATATTTGCATCTAATTAGTAAAACTTTCAACACAAAGATAGGTGGCAACACAATATTTCCAGCAGGCCATAAGTGATACAGATACTTTATTGCGCTATTTTGAAACAACAGAAAATAATTCAGTTGTCCGCTAAGTGGCTAAGTGAAGTTCTTTCTGTTTGTAGGTGAGTCACGTGGAGTGCGTGACAAGGGAAGAGGCTGCGGACTTCGTGGAAGATGATACGACGCACGGTTAACGAGACTGGTGTGACATTCTGTGGGGGTAAATGCTTTGATACGGTTCCAAAGGACAAACATTACTCAGTGGATTGGGACTTGGTGGCAACAAATGGTTCAGTCAGCATCTACGACTTGGATGTGTTGGTTGGTTCGTTCGGACATGCCCGATGGCTTTGTGAGGCAAGGCAAGTTAAAAAGTACAACTCTCCAATTTTAACTTCTGTTTCATAGTGTTGTTATATTTCTAGTTATAAGAAATAGAGTGTAATCTAGAGAAATGTTTATTTTCATCAATAATGCCTGAATTGTTTTCTCATATGGTCAATGTTAAATTAGTTAAACTTTTATTCATTTAACATACACTTCTGTTTTGGATATTTTTTTTTTTTTAATACTTTAACTCAAAATGTTTAACTAGTCAATGAAATTTTACTAAAACATGTTAATAGATTTTATCAGAAAATGGGGGGGGTTTAAATAAACGTGATTTATCTAAAAACATAAATGGAAAATAAACGTATTGTTTTGGTTGTAGCATAGCATGAACATGTGTAATTTTTTAAAATAAACTTCAGGCTATTTTATAACGTTACAACATTGTTTCAGATTAACTTAAACTGTGTGTTACAGACATGTGCTTATTTAATAAAAAAAACTTTGTAAATCTTAAATTTGTTTGAATTTAAGTTTCAAATCACACTAATATTATAAATGTGAAAGTTTGTGGGTTCAGCTAATAGAGGTGGGCGAAGCTTCGAAAGTTCGAATTCGAGTCGAACATTTGTTATATAAGAATTCGTACTCGAAAAAATGAAATTATTCGAAGTTCGAAAAATAGAAGGGAAAAAAACAAGAGTTTTTAAGCTAATCTTTTACTATACATACATTGCCTAAAAGTTAAAGAATGCCTACGATCAATAACATCAACTTGGAGTTAACTTAGCATAATGAGAACACACACATGCTTAGCCTAAGCCTATATGCCTGATCATTAAAACTAACCTCAACCATAATACAAATATGTTAGTTATACTTTGTTCAACTTACATTGGCTTATAGTAAAATAATTGTCAGTATCGTATTTTGCTGAGAAAATGGCAAATAGCAACTCCCAATGAATTATTTTCATGTTTAGAAACGTGCCAGATTCATTCTCGACTTCAGTATTAGTCTTAATCTCCCTCCACAACAGCTCTTTTTCCATGTATAAATTACGTCAATAATGATTTAACGTGATACAATATCACCAACGGACTTATAAAACAGCAATTACGGCACTGAATCCAATGAAATAAGATTATTTATGAATGAATTTTATTCAATAAACGGGAAAATATTCCATGGATGGAACAGTAGAAAAAATGAGTTTCGTGAATAATCGTAAACAACGATGGCGACCATACAACCACTCCGTTTTTCACCCACACACTTTCTACACTTCTTAGGCCGGGCCTGCTTTTGTGCAAAGAGTAAAGATATTTGTTTTTTTACGTTGGAAGGAATGTAATAAACAATAAGTAGTTTGTCTCTAAACGGCTGTGCGCGTGAGATGAAGGCCAAAAGTAAAAAAAAGTTTATTTTTACCTTCAATCGTTCTTGTTCAATATAATAATAATTATTATTATTTATTATACGGTAACAACGTAGAAAGTTCAGCTGGCCGTATAAAATATTACCATACAGTATTTAGTTGTAAACAAATAGCAAATGTTACGTGAATAAGTTTTTGGCAATGGTTTAAAAGGCCAAGTTAATGGAGAATGTTGCGTTGATGGTTAAGTTATGTATTAGCAAATGTGTAATATGCAATCCTTACATTTGGGGGAGAGATGAAGGGAAACTTAAATATCCTAAACTGGCAAATGTTGCTCTGAAGTAATTAAGTATTCCTGCCACAAGTGCATCAAGTGAGCGGGTATTTTCTTCCTCCGGAAATGTGGTGACAGCACGTCGTCAATCCCGGACACCTCAACATGTGCAGGAACTAGCATTTTTGCATGACAATTTAAATAAGTTTTGAAAAATATTTTCTGTCACCAAACTTGTAGTTTATTATGTACTTTAATATTTTGAAATTCTTGCATTTAAATGTACATATATTTTGTGCATCTGTGAATTACATTTATTTTTTATATTCAACCTAGCTTGTAGGTTTTTAAGATTTGTACATTTATTATAAATAAGATTGTTGCATTGTTTGGTGTATGCATTTAAGAAATTCTTTGATTTGGCCTGGTATTTGATATTCAATTCGAATTCGGGAATATTTATAAAAATTTGCTTCGAATTCGCTTCGAAACAAAACTATCTATATTCGCCCACCCCTATCAGCTAACACACATACCTTGTTTTATCACATAATCTTGGCACATTTTATACTAAAATCAAGTTTGAAAAGTAAGGGTGTGATTTTTATGCGAAAAAAGCATATTTTGTTAGGTGACTTTATTCATAATGAATACCTATTCGTGAAAAGTACATTTATTTAAAAAGTAGAGTATACAAAAGCACGCCAAACAATTTGAATTAATAAGTCTTGCAACAAAAACATTTTGTTGAACTTGAAATAGTAAATCGAAAACCGTGACCCGAACGCTAACCGAAACTAACGCATAACTATCGTCTTAGTACACACCACGAAAGAGTGCAAACTATCAAATAATGTAGTTAACTCAGCACTAGACAGAGTGCGTGCATTGTATGCAATCAGCAAGCTATCAATATCAATATCCAACTAAGTGCGCGCACTCTATACGGGAATCACATAACCAAACATAAATAGCGCTGTCTACATTTTTATAAGTGATACACAGCGGCGATGAAGTCGAACAGATAAAGGTTATAGCGTTTGAAAACATCTTGAAAAGAAAACTTTTAACATCAGATTAATTCATATTTCTGTTAATTAAAAAAGTGGTAATATCTGAATAAATATTAGATGTTTACTTTAAAATACATCATTTTATACTGAAAAACTTCCTACTAAAAGTGCTGTGACCAAAAACATCATGCAATGTTTATGCGAGAATTTTTCTCTCCAAATTTTGACACCCTAAAATAACGGTGTGGCGATTATGCGCATGTGATGATTATGCGATAATGGGAAACTATGAGTACTACCCTGGAATTGAAGCTGTCTGGATAAAAATTTTGAGTGTGTGCCAATTAAAAATCACTGCTGCACGGAGTCCTAGCTCCACGCAGTTCTTTGCTTGGGTCCGACCATCGTGTGATGAATATTCCCAAGTCTCGCTTCAAAGAAAACCAACACAGGATGATGATACACATAAGCCAAATCATGATTTTTTAAGGTCAAATATCCTAGAAGCTGAAGTATATTTTGAAGTATAATTTTGTGCTAAATGATGAATAACAATTCTACTCTTTTATTAAGTGATTTGAGTTTTGCCATGGTAGGTTTCTATAATGTGTTTAAAAAAAATAAAAATATAATGAAATGTATTTATTAAATAGTTGTCAAAAATACAAATATGTAAATATTTTAACATCATTTTACAGCAATTAAACAATTACAACAGAAGAATGTAACCATTTTAAGATTTACCACTGTATTTAATCTTCCCAATACAAAGGAAACAAATTTAAACAATTAAATTTCTTTTGGATTTAGGCTATTGAATACCATTTTTTTTTACAGTAATGTAAAAGTTTTTTTAACATTGTCCAAATTATTACAAAATATCAGTCTTTGCAAATGACCTTTAAAATTGGTAACACAACGTGGTAATTTAGTCAAAGTAAAGAAATCAAGAATTTTTTTCAATGCTGTGGTAAATATTCACAGAATACAAAAATTTTATATTTACACTTAATGCAAATGTTGCATACCTTAGTATCATAAATATATTCATGTATTATGTTGCTTATTCACATATTTTAGACTATCAGTCTAGCACATGCTTATTTAGAAGTTAAGAAAGGCACCAGACACCTGCTGAATTATCTTAACATTACAAATACACAATTGACAAGCATAAAAAAAGAAATTGAAATTACGCTTGAAAAAGTAAAACTCAAAAGACATTTAAAAGACACAGCTTACATTATGAGTATTTTACCTTTATATTCAAGGTGAAATATTTCAAAGTCTTTTTATATATATGTATATATAATATAATGCAATAGGAAATAATACATATTATACCTCACAAAATTAGGGTCTCAATATTTTTTCATATAAAGAATTACGTAATTAATATTCAGTAGTTAGGTAAATTACCATTATTTTGATACTTAATGCTTGGTACTGTTTTCAGCTTAATATAATACCCTTGAAACTTTCAATACTTACAATAACAAACATCATGTTTATACAAAATTGAACACAAATATTAATTTAGTGTCCCCTTTTTATAATAAAATGCTTGATCATAATATAAAATATTTTTACAAATTAATTTATACAAATGTGATATGCACGTTGAAAGGTAACACTGAATCAAAATATTAACAGTATTACATTCCACCAACTTGACAAGTCCGACTACACTACGTAGCCATAGCTGACACAAGAAAGAAAATGCATGTTACTTCTTCTAGCAGAATAGAAAAATGTGACTATTGGAAGTTTAACTCGATACACAATATACTATTGATTCAACATAGTATCAACTATCATCAATGTATTGAAAGTCCCACTTATAAAGCATATTTATATATGACTGTATACAAATTAACTATGCTATAATATACTGATATATGAGATTGCTGGTAGGTTAGAATACTACCAACACAGATATTGGGAAAACTAATTTACACACACTTTGGCACACAGAATTTAGCACCAGATTTTCAGTTTTTTTAATTTTACCTGATGTGATGTAAACATGACAACAAAGAGAACTTCATTACTGATACTTGATACATCAGCGACTGAAACTAAAAATAGCTAAATTAAGGGGGAAATACCTACATTTGAAAAGTAACCATGTCATACAATGTACTGCGGCATTAAAAAAACACTGCCAACATTAAGCATGTTTTGCAGGTATGGAACCTGATCGTTTTTCATGAGGGGATTCATGTCCCAAGAATGCATTGTTTTACGTGCTGTGGGGTATCAAAGTTTTGAATTTCGTTGGGTTTCCAACAGGACTGAGAGAAGTTTTGCCCACCAAGTTGGACGTGGTGCAGACACGCATTCATCAGGAAAAATGGTTACAACACGACAGCACTCCGGAACACTTTCATACAAACATACGGCACACAGCGGACGCCACATATTCACATCAATGGATTAGTAGGGGGTGTCTATAGAGCGTCTCACTCTTAGTTTACAGTACAAAGTAACTGGTGCAGGCTGTTGATAGTGATACTACTCAGCAACACAGATTAGTTGCATGTCACTAATTAACCACATGGCTTATTTACACTGAAAATGATATGTTGTATGCCATAGTTAATTATTCAAAGTTTTAAATTTTTAATAGTTTTCGGTCTTTTTATTAAGACTATAAAATAGTGTACTGACAGTACCATTACAGTTCAAGTCATTTTGAAACAATTATTCAATAATATATTCCAATGTTTTCACAAACTATCTGTAGCAGCCTGTCACTATTAATTTCAGGAATTCCATTATATCATGTTCTATAATCGAACAAAGCCAAAATATAATATTAAATTGTAAAAAGGTGTTTGTTAAAGGTATATGAAACCAAAATAGCAACTTTCGGTTCTGTCTCCTAAGAAGTAAAAATGAGCTGATGCTTTTGACGAAATACAAGATAATGCGTTTTGTCCTAAATTCTCATTTAGGCAGTGTACAATAATTCAGATTTTTTTTAAAAAATAAAGTTTCATGACCTTACAGAAAAATAATTTTTCTGAAACATTACAAAGTGGTGTCCAAAACTTTGTGCTCTATGCAACAGTGAACACCAAAAATAGGTCAGCGCTAGTGGCACAAATTGTATATGAGGCATGCTATAGATCTTGCACCTCTCAACAACCAAAGTGTGTTCTTCTCTTAAGACATCAGAGAACCTTATCGAAATAACACTCTGGTACGCAACAGCATGAATCTCTGCCCCGCCAATGTAGGTCTTTTAACTAAATATGAGGTCCACATTTTACACCCCTTTAGTAATTCACTGCGCAATGTGATGATGTTGCCTTTCCCGATGGACTGTGCAACAGAACCCAAACAATTCTTTTCTAGAAGTGGATCGTTTATTGTAAAACACTCTGGTTTCCTACAATACAAAACACTAACTGTTGTCAGAATGTTTTTGAATCAGCAGGTAAAAAATACTATAATAATTGTATAATGCTGTGCAAATTATTTAATAAAATTAAAACTAAACAATAGTTGGAAATTTCTTTAAAATTCACCTCTACTAAATTAAAATTTATCATCGGAAATGTGAAGAGTCATGTTTTCTAATGCAATATAAAATAAAAAATGTATATGCTATTGCTAAATGTGATTTTAATTTTACATTAGTACACATACGCCTACTTAATAAAGTGAGAAAAATATTTTTGTAAAATTTTTTTGAAATACAAATTTTAAAAATTATGAAATTACACATGAAAAAATTAAAAGTAAAAATCTTGACACATGCCAGGTTAACCAATTTTTAGCTAAATTTGGAGTAATTTTGGGTTGTGTAATAGATCCTTGAATTTAAATTTTTGATCTTCCAATCAAAGTCACTCCTTATCTAATAAGGTACATTCAAAGTTGTCTATAATCAAAATTATTTGGGGTTGATGTACAATGGAAGTCATATTTTTATTTCATGTTGTTTATTATAATCATGTGTGAGTATGTGTGTGTAAATACCATCTATATACACAATGGATTATTTAATAATTCAGTAAATTCATATAAACAAAAATAACATTCATTAAGGACTAAAATATTAGGTAACTGAACTCAATTTTTTTTTTTTGCTGAAAGCATTAAAAGAATTTACTATCAAAGATAAAATCAAAATTTCTTATAAATGTTGGACTGAATAGTTACAAGATAAATTTTTTATAAAATCATTTCACATAAAAAGTAAGAACCATTTAGTATTACAACTTCTGTACTCATTTGGGAGCACAGAAAGTCTCTTCCATTGCTTCAAAATAAAATACATTTTTGAAAATTAATGCTTGCAAATAGCAAATAACTTGTAGAATAACTAAAAGAATTACGGAATTATTTAAAATCAATAGAACACAGCTTTCTTATTATAAAATGCATAAGAAAACGGTTCAGTGTATGTACAATGCATGAAAACAAAACTACTTCAGAAACACTTACAGAAATAAGCATTTGAAGATTGCACGCAGTTTTGATTGAAATATGTATGATGACAACTATGCTTACTACAATACAAAGTCAGTGCATGAACAATTCATTTCAGAAACATGCATTGAAAAAAAAAAACGTAAAAAGATAACAACACTTAAAATGTCAAGCTTGTTCACAACCTCCAGCAAAACTTGCAACACACACAAATGCATCTTTCAACCAGTGGCGGTACCAGGAAGACTTCTTCCAAAGGGGCTCTCAGACAAGGAAAGGATGCAGGACATTAAACAAAGATTGGCATTGGAGTGTTTACAAATCTATGGTCTCAAATACTGAACCTTACAAGTTTAATGCAAGTTTAACACATGAATTTGAGTATTTAAGCAAACATTTATGTATCCTCCAAAATAAATAAAAAATTTCTGGCCCAGGAGGGATACTGTCCTCTTTCCCCCTCCCTTTCTCAAGGACCATGCCTGCTTGTAACAACTGCTTAATGTCATGTCATGTTGCGCAAGGGATCAGTTACATGCTTATAGTCACCACTTCTGATAAAAACAGAATTAACACCTAATAAAGCCAAGTGGTGATGATACTCGTGTCGGAGCACGGTGACTCCAAGTAATACCTGGGCACAGGTGATTCTGCAATGGCTCGCCACTGCCGTTCACTGGATGAAGGTCCCGCGCCCGGGAAGGAAATTTCCGAAATGGTCGGGAATCGAACCCGAGACCTCTGGCTCACCAGCCGGAGGTTCTGATCATTAAGCCAAAACATCAGACAAAAGCAAAGTAGCCTACTACATAGTGGTATTCTTCAAAAATGTAAAACAAAGATATTTCACCTATGAAATATTCATAAACTAAGAAAGAAAACAAACCATGAAAGTAAAAACATACATAAACAAAACAGGATTAATATGTAAAAAAAAAATTCAGTTCATGACAACTAGAAAGAAGATGGACTTAATCAAAACTTTCATACACTAGAAAATTGTAGCATAAATGAATGAGACATTCATGTTAACCATAGTACATACATGCTTTAGGAAGGTAAATGTGCCACCACCTTATATTTAGAACATACCAATATTTGTTGTGTATTCGTAGACAGTCAAATATTGATATGTTCGGAGGCTAAGGCAAGTAGTATACAGACTACCATAGGAATAACATTTTTAGTACCTACCAACTACCTAATTTCGAAGGCACACACTTCAAGTATAAAAAATACACTACAATACAAAAATTGTATTTACAGTTAAATTTGGTACACAATGTAATATAATACACTTGCATTACTGACAACCATCAATATAAAAAAATATATATATAAATAAAATGTTTACAAAAAAAATTGGCACAAATACAAACTAATAAAAAAAATTGCACATCTTTGAAAATAGTAATACTAAAGCAGTTTTTTGCTTTGCGTGTGATGAGCAGCAATATAAAAAAAAGCATCGGAAATAACTTCCCAACAGAAAGAGCACAAGTGCTTGCTAGAGTGGCCACAGCTACATGTGGCAACAGCCTTGCTCTCGCGGCACGTGGCTTGGGAGGCTGGTCCGAAGCCTGTCGTGCCTCGCGCCACGGGAACGCACAGACCTGTAACCACGACCGCTGAGAGGCAGGGTTACCGCTCATTCAAACTCTTAAATCTCCAAAAGTTCTTCACCGATTGCTTCGAAATACTGACACAATATTGCATTTGAACATGTGCATCTTAAATACCTGTGTCACAAGTGTTACAGGTAAAAAGAAAAAGTAGATTTTTAATATTTTTATTTCTATGGACTGACAGATATAGAGTTTTATAGATAGAGGTGAGAGATAAAGGGAAGTGTGTGTGTATGTGTGTGTATGTATGTGTGTGTCTATATATATATATATGTATATATGTATGTGTATATATATATATATATATATATATATATATATATATATATATATATATGTGTGTGTGTGTGTGTATATATATATATATATATATATATATATATATATATATATGTGTGTGTGTGTGTGTGTGTGTATATATATATATATATATATATATATATATATAGACAGAGAGAGAGAGAGATAGAGAGAGAGAAAGATGCTATGTAAATGTGTACCTACTTCAAACAAATTACAAAAAAAAAAAAAAAAAAAAAAAAAAGGCTTTGCAACGCATGCCCGTCATTAGCTAGTTAAATAATAGAAAGGGGAGCAAAAGTGCCTCAGATTCTCTCAACGGTCCCGCTCGTTATTTCTCGGGGTGACTCGGTAAATGCTACCAAATCAAAAGGCCCGTGGTTCGACGAACGACGAGCCTCGGTGCAGCCAGCGCACGGACTCGCCAGGCCACGCATCGTGGGAACAAGGCTCACGACAGATCTCCTCTCTTCATGTGAGCAAAAAGTGTGATTAAAAAATTCTGGTCGCACATTAGCCAGGTAAGCACCAAGTCCAAGGACGACTTTACAAAACCGTGGGCAACATTCGCTGTAAAAGTATGTTGTTGAAATACCTAAATTTAAATTTTTAAAAATTGCATCAACAAACGACAAACTTGTAAACATTTAGGAAACTTCATAGTTAAGATGGAAATAGAATGTTATAAGTAACATAAATTAAATAGTTGTTGGATGACAATTTTATTTTAAAAAAAGGCCTTACAGAAACAGGTTTTTTTTTTTTTTAAGTTAAATCAGTCTATCTTGGCCAACAATGTCACGATTGTCCTTATGTTAACTTTTGGGAATCACAAAGAAGACACTCAATCTTAATAAGAACTGGCTGGGGTAAAATCAGCTATGGCATCTGCTTTTTTTTTTAAGTACACTCACCGAACATGGTCCAGTTGCTTTATGAAACTACACTAATCTCGAGAGGTCTAAATTAAAAGGGTATAGAGCAAAAGTTTTGAATCTCATGTACGTACACACAATGGGATCTCCCAAGATTTAAGTGTAATTTTAACCACCTATGAACCAACTTCACGCACGCTAGTTAACACAAGCCATTCCAGGGGTGATCCCGCATCCTTATCTTGACACGAACGTACAGCCATGGCAACGGAATGAGTGTTTAGTCAAAGCCATTAGATGGATGACAGGAGGAAAGACAAGATGGAGAAGCAACAGAAACCATTGCCAGAGGAGACGGGACCACCCCAAAAAAAATCTCTATCGGCACAGCTTACAGGTGTAGGTAGATTTCGAAGTACCTATTTATTTTGGAAATATTTTGGAAACTTCCATAAACGTCCAGAATATTTTAAGATTTAATGATGTTTTCCAATAGTATAAACTGATCTATTAAACAATTTTCTCATTTTTCATGCCGCGAAAATATTCTGAATGTTTTTAACTCAACGCATGGAGCATTGAATAGCTTACAACAAATTTTATACTACGCCAACTAAGGTAATTATTCCATTTTTTTGACCTTCAAACATTATTCTTCATCTCTTGCACTAATAAATTAGTTGTAAAGAAGTTTTGAATTTTTTTTTAAATTTAACCCCTGTTTAATTAAAAATTGTTTAGCCGAAGTATTAGTTAAAGTTTAGGATTTATACAATCAAATATAATGGATTAGATAGTATATCTATTTTGAAAAGTAATATATTTTATTTCAACCCTTGTTATTTCCACCCCATGCTACAAAGGTTGGTTAGAAAATTTATTTTATATCAAAAACTTATTTAGACAAAAGTTTTTGGTTTTACTCCTAAGAGTTATAATATGTTAAAATTGATGTGATATTCATCATATTTTATGATTTAACAATTTTTCTGTTTTTCAAAAAAACCTCCTCCAATTCTACCCCTTTGGTTGGATATTGCCCATGATCAAACTTTATGTATCAGTTTGGAAGTGATATCTTGTCCATAAAAATGTGATATGTATGTATAAAAACTTTTGAGTTGACTATGGTTTTAGGGTTTATGAACCATGAAACGAAAAACTATATAAAAATTTCCGGAAATTGCACCGACATAACAGCTACAATATGTAGTATTTCTTCGAAATCTACCTTATAAAAAAAACACCTCCTCGTGGAAAAGACAGCCGTATTCCCCACTTGCAAAAAAAAATCCGAGTTCGACCACGTCAGGGATAGATCTGGTACTATGGGTTTTCTCACAGTTCTGCCAACCCAACTCCACCCACCCATTTCGTCAGTGCTCCATCACAGGGACAGAGAAAGGAAATGACCACAGGCCCTCGGTTTTAAGTCTACGACTCGGAGGACGATGGACTCGCCTAACACACAGCTATTGTCAAAACAAAAATGGTGAAGTCAAGCTGGTTGGAAAATAAATACAAGATGCAAACCCTGGAAGTAAAATAAACCGTTCACATGCCGAAACTTACTAGCAATAACTAAAAAAAAAAAAATTCAGCACAGGAGTCCAGCTAAGAATGCAAAAAATGCACCCTTTTCATAAAGATAGTCACAACATGCAAAAACTAAATAAAAAGGTGATGTGATGTGCAGGGGTGAATGCAGGAAGGGACAGAGGGATAACCCTCCCCCCTTCACAAAATCATAAAAAATTCCTACCAACAAAAGAAAACAATCTGAAAGCAAACTGCAGGCAAAATGGTCCCCCTACCCCCTTTTCCCTCCACCCACAAAATGAAATTCTGCGTACGTTCCTGGTGGTGTGTACCCCACAAGCAGAATGCCAAGACTGAATTTCAAAAGATACAAACCATTGAAAAAAAAAATTTATTTCAAAAAAGTTATTTTTGGCTGCAAAGGAACAAAGACCATGACATGATGAAACAAATGAAACAGCATCAACTCTGGGACGTAAATTGCACTGCACTCACTCCTGGGAGGTTACACCAGCCACAATCCTCCAATCATGACCGAGGAAAAAACTGCTCAAGTAGGATGTGTACAGTTCACAGAATATTGAATTACTAACAAACTGTACACACATAAATTTTTCTTAAGTGAAGAAACAATTTTATACAGCTATTCTTCCTTACAATGGTGTGCACTACACTGCAGAGTTACACAAATATTCCTACAATTGCTACAATATAGTTTTGAAACTGCTCACACAATTATTATTAATATGCGGTCGTAATACAGAAACAATACAAGTTTTGCATAGTTCAAGGAGTACATCATTTGCCATCATATTATAAAAAATATCAATTTGATTAAAACAACAAAACAATAAAAATGGTATCTACTTTTAAGAATGGAAATATAAGATTAACAAGAATTATATTACAAGTCACTACGCAATACACATTTGTCATTAAAAAAAACTGAACATTAATTATCACTTATTCAATAAAAAATATAAAAAAAACACTTAGATCAACCAAGTCTTGTAATACCTAATATGACAAGTAACATACAAACAAAAGGAATTGCTTCACATATCAACAATATACAGAATTTGATTTTCGTAATATTATACAGCATTCTCCACTAGGAATCAAATATGCCCTATGCCATAGTTAATTATCATGCTAGCACAAATATCTTTGCAATGTATAAAAGGCACGTATTATTATATGCAGGCTAATCAACTGAAAAACACAATATTCAGTCTCTAGACACATATTCAACTTCTATATTGCAGTAAAAAATAAATATAATTGATTTCATAATTAAGTCTGTGGTTCACAAGTCTACTTAACTAAAATTATAGGTCTTAAAATATGTTTAATACTTACATTTGAAACTATCTGTATAAAAGAACATACAATGCTCATATAGTCTATTTCAAGTAACTTGTATTAAATTTGAGTTTCCAAAAGAAGTACCAATAATACACACATATCCTTCTACCACTATTCTGTTATCATGTGATGCTTTGCAAGTGATATTTGGTAAATGGGTAACACTGTTAACACTTTTGAGACCGTTCAAATTCGAGACAGATATGTGTTATAACTGCGGAAAACTAACAAAGAAATTACGTGTAGTGTCCGAGGGTAGGAAACAACCTAACTAGATACTGACTACAGTCGAGTGGCGAGATCTGGCAGAAGAAGTGGGTAACTAGGCAACCAAATGCAGAGGGCTATGTTATTAGGCACGGCTGCTTAGGAAAAATAATGAAAAACGCCATTGTTTCAGCATATATTACGACAGTATTATTAAGCAGTCAGCTTTTCAGCAACAATAATTCTGAACTCTGGAAGCCTCTCACCTATCCCTCAACTCCCACGAGTAGCCGAGGCCTACCCAATCACCTCGAACTCCTGGCTGGCTCAGATTAGTAGTTTTTTTTTTGCTAATAATAGACGGATAATGGAAATCTCTAAATAAACATGTACAGTAACGTGATTTCCCTGCAGACTTGGAATAAAAACAAAAATAAATTCCTATTTATGTAAAAGTAGGGTGTAAAGGTAATCCTTGGTTAATTTTAAAGATGTCTGTTTGATGAAACTCACAATTTTTTTAACACAATGGTGGATAACAGAAATATGCCTGATTTTACATATAGCAGGTAAAATGTAGCCACTGTACAGAGACATAACTCGCTACAAAACAAAAAAATTAAATGCTTACACAGTCGAACCACCCTTAATAATTGTCATGCGTAAACATAATGGCACAGAAGGGGACAGCACTAGGCACAAGTTCCAAACCAAACCGCTGCGAGTCCTACAATAATCTCTGAGCCTGTACAGGAAGGAGGAGGGTTGGAACGACAATGAAAATTAATTCTCTTAAAAGTAAATAATACATGCATATCGTATTTAATTTTACAAAGAGATCAATATAAACTTCAATACATACATGTATGTAAGAGTAGGGTGTAAAGGTAATCCTCGGACAATTTTAAAGACGTCGATTCAGGTAAACAATGGGATGACGGTTCTTCTACCGCTGCCCTGCCACTGTCCAGACCAGATACGTACCAGCTTTATCTCTCACCAAAACTTTCTCAGCAGTAGTTTCACATAACTGCACGAGGATTGAAAATATCACTTTCATTGTTTCTATTTGAAACTTACTAAAAAAATATAACAAACATAAATATGTGCTGCAAGTATGATTCGTCGTCAGATCTCACGTGCACAGCTAGCTCTCTTACGTCATAGAAATATTTTAAGGAGTGATGCTTTGATGTTCAGTCTTATAATAGTGTACTTCAAATCTTTAAGGATGGCAAAATTTGTTGTGTGTATTAGCCTCTTTGTATTATAGGTTTACAATATGTGCATTTGTATGTATGGTGTGTGTTTTAACTCGTGGTACATTTTGTAACTACAGATTCCACTCTACAAAAAAAAATATCAAATGCAAACAGAACTTCTGGCTTGATAAAAAAAATTACAAATTGAATTTTTGTAAAGAAAAATTTGGGATACCACACAAAATTCCTGGATTTGTTAAAGGGAAGTCGTAAAAGTAAACATGAGTAAAATAATTTCCCTTCCGTGCAAAAAGAGGCTGTCAGGTCATTATCATACACACTAGCAACGGTGAGGTTCACTCGCTCTTCGTGTGTGCAATTACTGATTATTAATAAGAATGTAAAGAATAACAAACAGTCTAAATTTTATTTCAGATGCACGCAGCAATACCTGGTGGGTATGCAGCCTGTATCGCTGCATTAGACAACCTTGCAGCTCACGTCTGACGGGTAGCATTGGAAAACCAAACAGGCTTGACACTACCACAAAATAACTTGTCACACAATTATTGTTCCCTGCAGTCTTAATTCAACAACTCTTGAAAGCTTAGTGTATTAATGACATTCCTTGCACAAACCACCATCCAGGAATTTTTTACTTCGTCTACATCAAGACATAACTAATTCAATGTTCCTACACACCCACTTCACCCATAGCCCCTGAATTTTCCCTGACCCACTAAATTTTTTTCCTGTCTCGTTGGTCTCTTTTGCAAGCACAGTTAAGTGATAATACACATTATTAACTATCATAACACGTTTCAACAAACAAACATAACTTGCAGAATAGACTGCAAAATGTTTCCTGCACAATATAAAGTTTGCACTATTCCTATTTCCATAAAAAAAAATTCCACACTGGAAAAAAAATGTATTTGCTTCATTGAACTTTGAAATTATAAATTATTTATAGTGATTGTCAGGCGAAAGACAGCGGATAAATAATAGTGCTTCAAATTTAAGATACTAAATATATAAAAAAATTGCTGAAATAGTACTGTATCAAAAATATAGTTGAAAGTCGCAGTGATTTCCAGGTTTTGAAGGTACCCTTTCCATTACCAGAGTTAACCCTGTTTTCCAAATTTTCCATCTGCAGGAACCCTAACTTTTTTTCCTTCAAAAAACAATGTTTTCAAATTTTATTTTCAAGGGGCACAGCTACTAAATAACTATTTTAGGCCATTTAAGTTGTATATACATTTTCACTTACTTTTTTTAGAGGAATCTGTAAGCACTATATGTACTACGAATTAAAAAACATCCTGTTTATGTCTATGTGCATGCATGTAATAGCTTTAATGCATAACTGACATTAACACCAAACAACCATACATTCGCCAAACAGGACACAATATTCTACAAACTTGAGCACGTAAAAAAACCATGAGATTACATTTCAATGTTAGTTCAAAGCAATTAATTTTTAAATGTTCAAATATTAATATTCTATTATAAATGAGAGGTACAAATGTAAGTATTTTGAGGAGTGTCTGCAACTTATCGGGACACACATTGAGCTCTAAAAGCAATCGGGGTGCTAAGGGTTACAATGGTTCACGCATCACATGCCTCTTCACCTGTACACGCTAGGCACTGAACTGGCGTGCAGTTTTCACATTGGTAACACATTTCTACTTCAAGCAGTGACCCCATAATTTATTAGTGGAATATTATAGACACAAATCCTACTTACAATACTGTGTAACAAGTATTTTAAACCTAAAATCAAGTGTTATGGGTTTATGACTTAAATCATTTTTGATAGATAATTTATGTAGCGGTTTGAAAATTTTGCACAAATACCCGGAGCACCTCATGTCATTTGGTGTCCCAACCAAGCAACTACCCAACATCTTGAACACTGGTTATAAAAAAATGCCTCTCACACACCATTTTTTTTACATTACTTTTTTTTAAAAGCTATTTTAATTTGATAACACCACTGCATTTGCTGTTCTGCCACAAATATTTTCACCAGATATTCACCAAGTGTAATATTATGGGTGTAAAATTTGCGCAACTGATGATAATATTAAAGACTCACGTGCCTCTTTTACACTAAGTGAATATCAGTTGCACCTAAATATCTGTGGCACAACAACAAATGCAATGGAGGTAGAGTTAAATTGTAGAAATAACCTTCAAAAAAATGAAAAAAAATCAGAATGGCATTTGAGAATGAGCCTCAATAACAGTGCATCACAACAGGACTTGGCCAGTGAGCATGGTCATGACAAACAAATTAAACAGGTCTAAGCTTTGATGCCTTATGGGGGGGCATTCCATATCTAAACAACCAATAAAATAATTATTTTAAACCTTGAGGTTATCGAAATGTATCATATTTGATGATTGTGCTCTACTTATCAGTATGACCAAAAATACAAAGTTGAAATTTTTTTTTGATCTTTCGTTTTTGATTTATAAATTTTTTATAGTTTGTAGGAACATTTTGGAATATTTAAAAGCATGTAACTCTAAAACTCTTTGTCCTAGAAAGCTCAAATTTTTACCATTCTTTTTTATAATGACAAGTACTGTGCAGCTTAACCATCTGAGAAATAGTACATCTTTTTCAAATTTGGCACATGATTTCTCAGAAATAGGATTAAGTTTTTCTGGAAAGCATAAACAATGACAGCATTGTGTGTTAGGCAGTCTGATATAAACACAAAACTCTGAACTAGCTCTTGTTTTCCTGTTTCTTGATTGCTTTCCTTGAAATATACTACTAAAGGGAGTTAACAGTAGCCATAGAATTGTTCCAATGAAACCCTTGAGTCTCATCTTATAAAACAAACAAATAATTTTTGGCAAAATCCAATGTTACTACAGTTTCACCTTCTTCCAACAAAGATTTTTTTTCAGAGCAACAAAGTATTGTTTTTAAGGATACTCAATTGATTGCCAAGTTCTTAAACAAGCTCATTAAATGGTTTGGTAAATGTTTCGAAATTGCATCGGTCAACAGTAATCCATTGTTTGTAAGCGATGTTGTCAATCATTTGCTACTCGAAAAAACCAGTTTAAAGCTTCTTTGAATTCCTCAATGTCGGGACAGTAGTCACATTCATTTAGGAACCATGCCGGTAATGGTGGATTGCACATAACTTTAGCAATACATTTCTTGTAATTCGATAGAGGACTTTCAGAGCTAGGAAGTGTCAACCTACCTCCTGAAAACATGAGTTCTATATTCTGGTGTGCTGTGCAGACACAGACAGAATGAGTGCCACTGGCACCAGCAAATGCAGTTCTTGGGCCTCAGTTCTGCAAACTTTGAAAAGCCAATTTTTAAATAAGGGAAATTCGATTTGAAAATATTTTATTTCCCAACAACAAACTTTTTTGAACACGGATTGGCTTATTTTCAGTGTCCTTACCCATGGAGAGAGAATCCTTTTTTTTCCAGGCATTTGCCTACACATTTCATCATCATAAAATTACGTCGCCAAACACCCTTGTTTCGCGAGGTAGAGTTTTCCCAGGTTTTGGATCAGGTGTCGATAGCACTCCCTCTTCTTCAATTTTTTTTTTTCCGCGTCATATAGTTACTAATACCAAATTGGCAAATTCACATTCCATTCTTGCACAAGACCAACTGGTTGGTAAAATTGTTAAAAGATCTGAAGTTTTTCACTCTTGCATACCGTTGAAAATGTTTCTTTTGGCTTATTAAGAATTTCTGTCTGCGAGTTGTCTGGTGAATTCTTGTTAGCCTCTTCTATGTTGACAGCTTGGAAAAAAGTTTCATTAAATCTTAATTTAGTTTTGGCAAGTTTTCTTTGCAGTATTTATTTGATTTAAATTTTATTTTAACAACAGGCGATTGTCTTATTGATGTCAATGAGTTATTTAAAAACTCTATACCTGATTCTATATCCATATACTCAGGACCTCTTTGCTGTAGCCTGGTTTTGTATTTGCATTTTCAGTCAATGGTTTAATATGGATATTTCA
This sequence comes from Bacillus rossius redtenbacheri, assembly GCF_032445375.1. Lineage (NCBI taxonomy): Eukaryota > Metazoa > Arthropoda > Insecta > Phasmatodea > Bacillidae > Bacillus > Bacillus rossius. Next base: position 27,157,060 of record NC_086337.1, on the reverse strand, counting down.
TTTGTATCACTTTCAGAACTTGAGTATGATTGTTTCTTACTTATCTCTTAGCGGCAAGAAGTGCAAATTTTCATTCCATTTTCAATAATATAATGTAGTTTTGTCATCCATGGTGTGACATTTCTTAGGTTTTTAGTTACCCAATGCCTGTCTTTATTAAAAGGATTGCAAACTTGCACAGAGCACTTGTTCACTTGGAGACAACTCACAGCACAATGAATGTAGACAAGAGACCTAGTAGGAGGAAGCTGACTAAGGGTTGCAAGTTGAGACAGGAAAGAAACTCCTGTTAGGTCCAGTTGTTATATTTACCGAAGAAACTATTGTCACCGTAATTATACCTAACTTTTCATATGTAAATTGTTAAGACAAGTTTAAATAAAAGTTAGATAAGTTTTTTTATGACGTAACAAGTTATGAATTACCAGAATTTTCGCATGCATCAATTTTCATAAAAAAAATCATTTCAATATGATATCATTGGAATACCATCATGAAACTTTGTACACAACTTATTAAAGAGTTTTGGTATAAAATATATATTTTTAATCAAAATTAAAAATCTGATTTTTATTTTTTATAAACTTTTTTTGAGTTCTTTGGAAAAAAAATATAAAGTGCTTTGATACACTCAAGTTATATGTCAAATTAAAGCCCTTGTCATTCTAAAGAGAATGGTATAAATTTGAGCTTTCTAGGACAAACAGTCTTAGAGTTACGTTTATTAATTTTTCAAAACATTATAACTTAAAAACAAAAGATCATAAAAAAATTCAAACTTTTTATTTTTTATCTGCTAAGCTAATATGACCTCATATAAAATAATATTAAAGATCTGAAGACATCATTGGTTGACTTGATGTGGAATGACCATGTCTTTTCTTCTCATACCACGTAATAACATAATAAATTATTTGGTATTGTGCACACACAAATTGTGTGTGTGTCAACAATATTCCAAAAAATGTGTGGAATATTTTTGTTTGGACAACACTTAAAATTCTCCGGGGGCCATAGTCTTAATTAATACGCCCTTGCTTAGCACTCATGGGAATCTAATGTTCAGACCATTAGAACCATTATGTATGAACGTTGCCAAAGGCACATAGTTCTGGTCAAAAAATTTTTTATCAAGTACATATCTTAACAGTAGAATAGTAGAACTCACATTTCACCACTTAAAGGCCAAAAATATACAGGCACATTTTGTATCAATATAAAAATTTAACTAATATCTACTTGCTTCAAAAGAGATTCGTATAAAACATATACCAAATTTTGCCTAGTAAGGCCAAATATAAGCACAAATATGATGTCAAGGATAGATTACTTACATTAGTAACAAAACACTACTTGCAAGAGTGAATATAAGTACAATATACAGGGGCAGTCTGTTCATTATATGTCCTAATTTTCTACTAATCTACAGATTGGGCTAAAATCAAGAAACACATACTAGTACATTCAGTACATAGCACTGTTTCTGCATAAGTATCTAAAATCAGATGCATACAAAAATCATATAAAAAAAACTAAGGTGTGATATGCACCCAGTATGCTCATTATTTCTTTACACTTAATACCAATCTACTGGAATGGTAACAGAAAATTAAAATATCTACCACTGTGTCAAAAAGGCACAACTGACAGTAATTGAGCAAATCATTCGTTTACCTCGTTAAAAATTTTTTTAGTACCAACTAGCTAGTTAACGGAACATAATATCAGAAATGAAAGTAGATATAGCAAAGTAAAATCCCTTAAGTATCACATTGCATAACACAGGGCACCTACTCAACACACGTTCGATTGTAAGAAGCACTAAAAACCAATAATGGACCGCAAAACAATTATTATCACAGCTGATAAAAGTGTATTTCAAAACTTTCAATCAAAATTTTGACTAGACTTTTTTTGGTTTGTGCACCACTGCATACTCCTGTTCGTAATACAATTTGTGGGTGGGTCCGTCGGGCAGAGGGGCAGAGCCCAGCTTCTTGCGGATCATCCCGTAACCCTGGTGGGAGTCGTTGGCCAGCCGGAAGGACTGGATGGCGTTGTCGATCTCATCGTACTCGTTGGAATCGGGCTCGCCGGGAGTCGGCTCCGAGGGAGCCGTGCCCGGGAAGCCGGGAAGCGACGGCGAGGTCACGACCGGAGGAGACGTCACATGCTGGTAGCCCGAGCCGCTGTTCAGCTTCGAGGACAAACCAAAATGCTGGAGCTTGTCGTAGTCGTCCAGTGGGTCCACCTGTGCAAAGATCATCTTGGAAGCGGGGAACACCCTGTCGCAGCCGTCGCTGTTCTGCCTCGGCTCCACAGGTTTCGACGACAAGTAGTCGGGAGGTTCGTCTGCCTCGCAGGAGACGTAGTCCTCCGTGTGCGCCGTGTCGTCGAGTCCCATCGTGCGCCAGGCGTCCTTCTTCACCTCCACCCTGTCGTAGCCCACGGAGAAACTGTCATCCGCATCGGACGTCGGTGAAGAAATCAACAGGTCCGCAGTAGAAAGTTTCCTGTACTTCCCCAACTCTTCCACACTGTTACTAGAATCCGAAGAAAAATCCTCTTGACTGTATTTGGAATGTCCCAGGGATAAAAAATTCCTCTGCAAAGCATTGCCTCCGAATTTAGCCTTCGGCTTGGGTTTCGGCACTATTTTAAACGGCAGAGACCTGGTCTCGGACGAGGAACTGATCAGCGGTTTCAGCGACGACTGAGAACGTCCCGCGGAACTGAAATCGATGTCCATGAGGAGCGTGGCGCTGGTGGGAGACGGTGGCAGGGGACTGCGGGAGCCCGCCTCCATGCTCAGCGCCGCTTGGAACTGACTGTCGCCGCAAGCTATCGCGGGCGTCGGCAACGCCTCCCCGTGCAAAAGCTTCCGCATGCTCTTCATTTTCGACGAAATGCACCTGAAGATTTCTTGCTGGTTCGAATGCTCGAAATGGAAGGTTCCTTCGCCTGAATCGCACTTCCGGCCGGCTTCGAACGTGAACTTACCTTCTCGATAGCCGTAGCGCCGGATGTAGTGATACGGCCAGGTGAACAACACGTGGTTGTCGAGACTGTCCCGCAGCTGGATGGCAGCAGATGAGATCACTAGCAGGTAGGGACCGGGATCCAGGCTACAGCGCTTCGAGACATCCGATGCCACCAAGTTTACGGTGAACACACCTTCAACAAGAAAACAAAAATTTAAAACGCAACATCCAAATAAACGGCTAATTCATCGTTGACAGCATGGCATGCCATGTTTAATATTTTACACTTTTGCTTATCTGTATAGTGTCATTAACAGAGACAAGAATTTATGGTTTTATTTTCAGGCCAGTTTTGTTTTTAAAACAGAGTTTGATACTATTGTTTTTATTTTTTATGAAATATGTTTATTAAAAAAGATAGCAGATCACTGAACAAATAGGATGCTCTATGTTCCATGATACTAATTTCTCCAAAACAGTGTCATTTTGACTGGTATATATTATACACTTTATTAAAAAAATGATTTGTAATAAGCATGTATAACTTTTGGAAACAAATAAAATATATCTGTAACTAATAACATTTTCAAGATTTAAAAAATAATTTTTACAATCTGGTTTTATTAAATTGTGGTACAAAAATCATGCTAAATAAATCACTTTCATAGAATTTAATATTAAAAAGATTATATATTTGTCATTAGAGTATTTTTGAATGAAAATGCTAATTAGCTTCATGATTTTAATTTCATTTTGATGCTTTGTGGTGTATTGACTTGATTTTGGGTGTTGTATGGTATATTGACATGTGATGTTATTTAGGTTTTATCACAATTCACCATATAATCTTGTCCCTAGCTAGATTAAATATCTCCAAGCAGTGATTTAAGTAGAGCTTTTTCTGCATTTACAATGTTTATCAAAGTTTGTTTTTCAAGAGCAAATTAAAAATATAAAAATTGACTCAGTTAATTTGACATGATGTAAAAGAAAGTATAATAGGAAATATTATATGTATTTAACTGTTGGGTTTGCTTGAATAATACTTCAAAAGTCAATTAGGCTGAGTTTTGAAAATTATGACGTAGTAGTAAAGAAATGTTACTTGGAAGATTTTGTGTTTGGCTGACCTCGAAATAATTACGAAATTCTGCTGGGTAAAAATTCAATCTTTAGTTACTGCACATTACCTTCTCCGGAAGAACAGTAGAGGTCATTATCTTCTTCAATTGTCTGCTTTGATGAATCGTCTTTGAATGCCACAGTCTGGAGTGCCGTTATCCATTCAGCCATTTCATGTTCTACAACTGCAGAAAAATGGTACGTAGCACCTCTCTTCACAACCTGAGTGTTAGAAAGAAAATTTTACTAAAGACATGAAACTTCATAAAAGATTCCTCTGATCAAACATTAAACCATCTATTACCCAAAAATACACTATAAAGACTTTACACTATTATGAGAATTTCATTTAGAATATAAATATGTGTGATTGTTTTTTATCAAGAATTCTGGACCCGTTGTTAAGGGCTCCGCCTACCCGGACACACATACGGTGTGCAGAGCTTCAGGAAAAACAACGCAATTTGATAACTACTCCAGATATCCGAGTGGGGTCTGCTTACGAAAAGCATATAATAGTTGGCTGAGGGCCGAAAAGTACTTTTGTTTTCGGATTAAATTTTTTAAATGTATTTTTATAAGAGTTGAAATGGCTAAAATGCATGTTTCCAGAGTAATTTTAAGGCGTAAAACAACCGGTACAGATTCTTGAAAGCACTTAAGGGACTTGCATTACACCTTTATCTTCATTTCTCAGCAATATAATGTTACAGTCACAGCTCAAATTCCACAGTTTTCCTGTGACAACGAGAAGACTGCGCGCCAGTCCAGAGGCTATACTGCGCTAGAAGCACCAGCGAGCATCGAACTTATATCCTGCCTCACAAACACACATACACCCCTGACGAGGTGGGCCCCTTAACACAAGAGGTTAAAAATATATTTATTAACTCATTCGGGTGTCTAGGTTTCCATAATTTTCACCACATTTTATTCGTGACCCGTATTGACATCCAATATCTTCATGTTAGTTAGCTAAACATATGAAGCATATTATATATTAATGAACATTATTAAAAGTAATAAATACTGAGGCCTATAACATAGCTAACCAATGCAAAAAAAAATTTAAGTCCCCTAAAAGAAATTTGTAGGCTACCACTGTATTTCAGATTAAAAAGTACAACTTAAATTATTGTTTCCTCTGATTTTTTCAAATGTTTCCTGGCATTTCCAGGCTTTCTCTGGCAATTTTCTAATTCCCAAACTTTTCCATGTTTTCCCAGTCATGTAGCTGCCCAGATTGAGTAAGAGTAACTCTCTCCTCACACACACGCGCCCTATCAGAGTGCAGATAAGGCCTGCCACACGCCTCTCAGCACACATCCTTCCTACAGAAACAGAGTGTTTCCTGTGTCGCCAGATCGACAGATGCTGGCTCGCAAAGCTACCAGCAATGTCATAGCTTCAGAAACGTAAAAACTATTACCATCTTGACCTTATAGCATTTTTTCTTAACAACGCGCTCTTGACATTTTATCTTGACTCCGAACACATCTGTCGGATTGGTACTGTGCACTTTCCCATGGACAGACATATTATCAGTGTTTATTTATAGAGTGGCAATGAGAGGAGAAACAATTTTCAATGTTTAACAGGCACACTAATTCATTGTCTCTCAGAAAATAATAGAACATATATTGAAAACTTGTATTGGATTCAAGCACTGCCAAAAGTGACATGTTTAAATGGCAGTCACTACATTCTATTTGAATAACCAAGATGAAATGAAGAGGAGGTTTTAATTGGTTTTGGATTACTACACTTATCTGTAATTATCTAGTGAAACCTAATGTCATTCTGAATGGAAAATATACTGTTTAACTTTTTTTTTGTATTTTATAAATTTTTTCATGTAAAATAAAAAATCCTATTTTCATGCTGTGAGCTAACAAAAATCTAAATATAATTAAACTATTAACTATTCCCACAAAAGTTGTGTTGGGATTTTTTTTTTGCAAAAACTGTAATTTTTCTTTTTACCAATCAGTGACAAAAATGAAAACTTACTTTTAACACAAGCTATGAACATGAAACACAACGCAAAACAGGTGGGCCATTTCGACATACCGGAACACGTGTACAAGCTAAAATAGGAAATCATTATTCTCGAACAACCAGACATCATATAGCGACAGGATTTGTTGAGAGACAGCCAACTGTGCTCTCCTACAACTGGATGTTTTGCCAATTATTTTAAACAACCTGATACTGTTGAATACCGTGAGCAAGATTCCCGTCAAACACATTGATTAACACGTAGTTCAATATCGCCATTGTGTCCTACACAGATATATCTGTGTGTGTGAGAAAATACCCTTGCTCTGAGTCATAGTTTGAGTATTTAGGTGAGAATGCTGTGACTTCTGCATGGTGTCTACTGACACTGAATGGTCACTACTGCAAACAAAGACTGTTAATACATGACAGTATAACTGATGTGATAACATTTCTTTGTTGAAAGAATCTTTTAGCGGGGCATATTTATTAAATAATATTGTTGCGAGCCAGGTTCTGTCCCATGGGCTACCATTATCACTGACGTCAGTTAAACTGATGCCAAATTGCTAGGAAAAAGGCAGACAAGCGGTTATAGTGAAAGGCTAATTTTAACTTGAATCTTCTTAAACTGTTTACAGGAATGACCGTTAGAAGTTTACACGTTAGCTGGAATGCCCCATATTTATGCTAAAACCAGCCGAGTAAGTGTACCTGATAAACCTACAAATCTACTTTCCTAACAAGGTTACAAAATACACTTACAGTGAAAACATTCTGCTGCATTTTCTGGGGTTCTGGAGTAATTTTGATGCAGTTTTCGAGGGTGATGATCCGGAGAGCATTGCTCCTGCCGACATCTTCTTCCGTGTCGAACACTTCCAGTCGGTCGATGCCTTGTTTGCTCGACTTGAAAAGCTGACAGTACTTTTTGTGCCAAGATTTCTACGAATGTAAAGAAAGAAAACCAATTAATACATCAATTAATAATGTTCGCAGGCTTTCATGGCCATTGTCTGAAGTAGCTTGGCTTCTGGGTTGTAGCCGCGTTCTTAGAGTATAATTCACCGATGTTTCGGTCAACATTTTAGTAGCCATCATGAGGCAGTAGTTACCTACTGATAATGCTCCCTGATGATGGTGACTGCAATGTTGACCGAAGCGTCGGTGAATTATTTGCCAAGGACGCGGCTACAACCCAGAAGCCAAGCTACTTTAAAACATCAATTAATTACATTTATAGGAAATAAACCTGTGATAAAAAAAACAGGTGATAATAAAAACTTAACCGTTCAGCAGTTTATTTAGTAAACACAAATAAATATACCTAATTTAGCCTAAGTTCTTGCACTACAGTAAAACGTTATATGTCATGGCAACTATGAATGTGAAGTAACTGCCTACTAACTAAAATATTTAAATACTTGCTGTACCAGCAACAATGTTAGCATGGAATTTACGAATTCTGTGAACTATTTTTAGTGCAAGGAAATTCCCTGACTTTCCCTTTTGCTGATTATCCCATGACTTCTTGTGTCAAGAATTAACAAACTGACGTACAAAATAATAAAATTGTGGAAGTTTCTTGGGTTCTGGAATATTTTACTGTCGTTTTCGTCTAACTTAGTCGTCATCTTCAGGGTAGTTACCTACTGAGGTTCTTGATAATTCGGTAAAATTCTTACAACGCAGCTTTGCCGTGAAATAATAATATAATTTTGAAAATACTTTTTTTTTGAAAACTAGAGATGTTTCTGTACTAACTGCTTTTCAAAAAATAAATAATAAAATTCAGTAAATGGTGTTTTTCAGTACTACAGACTTTGTTTTACCCTGAAAACAGAGTTACTAAATTCCTACTGTTTTGTGAGGAATTACCATTTATAGGTTACATTACAAAGCCTGTGCATTGAAGCCGTAACCGCCATTTTGTGCTTTAACAGCATTGCCGATCCTGTGGTTATTCACATAAATGAATGTGTATGTTTTGTATTTTGATTTCGTGATGCAGTAGACGTTAAATAAAAATTTAAAAAATTTGTATGTCCCTACTGTACACTCAAAACCAAGCGTCAACCCTTGACAGCAATGTTTTTTAGCAACACGGATGCATGGAGCACCAACTTGTTACATAAGATAACATGGAAGCTGACATAGGTAAAGAAGTAATTATTAATGTTTGATACGTGATATAATTTCAATTCCTATTTTGCGCCTCCATATTGCTAAAGGTAAATATTTACTTGGGCGGTATTTCCGAAAAAAAAATGTTAAAAATCCGAAAAGACCTTTATTTTATGCTCTTCAACTTCCTCTTTTCATTAAAAGTGGCGGAGGTAAGAAATTCTAAATACTTTAGGAGATATCGAATTTTTAAATTTCATCATATGTAGTTGAGCGGTATTTGCGAAAATAAATGTTAAAAATCCGAAAATACCTTTATCATATGCTCTTCAACTTCCTCTTTTCATTATAAGCGGCGGGGATAAGAAATTCCAAATACTTTAGGAGATATCGAATTTTTTAATTTTGCAATACAAGACCTGTGGAACCATTCGAGCGGCGCCATTTTTGTTATTTTGCCGTGTGTTCGTGAATACGTGAATCGTGAATGCGTAATTAATAAAATGGTTGATTAGGTCAGGTCAGTTACATTATTAATACTTTCAAACTAAGCCGACATTAAAAATTATTTTGTGAATTAATTTTAATGGCTGTTTAGTTTTAAAATATTTATAATGTAACTGACCTGACCAAACAAACCCGGACAGAGGGTGAACAGTAAACTAAAATGGTCGATTAGGTCAGGTCAGTTACATTATAAATACTTTCAAACTAAGGTGATATTAAAAATAATGTGAATTAATTTTATTCTACCGATATCCCTGTTAAATACAGCATCCCAATCACATACCATATTTAAACGACATCTCAAAGATTACCTACTACGAATAGCTCCATACTCTGTTAATGAATTCCTCAGTGCATCTACATAAATTGCTGCATTGTTTTTTATTATCATTTTTTATTGTAACATATATTATTGTGTTATAATGTTTTTTTTTTTATATATATATTGTTTTGTTAGTGTATTATGATGTTGTATTTTATTTATAATGTTACTGACAAAACCTGGACATATGTACTGTCAAATATAGGATGCTAATAAATGAAATGAAATGAAATGAAAAATGAAATTATTCTTTAGTTTTAAATTATTTATAATGTAACTGACCTTACCTAACAAACCCGTAACAAAGGATGTACAGTAACAACTCACGTAAATTTTTTTGTTACTTATTACTTGGGCAACAATATCAAAATAACAAAAAGACTTTAAAATTAGAAACGTTAAAAACTCACCTAAGTTGGAGGTGGTAATTAAACACTGTTTTAAACAATAATTGAACTAAATAATCACGTATTAGTTCATTTGAATTCTGGCCTATCACGAACAATCACGTGACATCATTATCCAATAAAAAAATAGATACTTGTACATCTACGTAAACAAGAAACAATGGTACACGCACGCCACAGGAATGCGCTGGTTTCGTGCTGAAATTTAAAAATTTGATATCTCCTAAAGTATTTGGAATTTCTAATCTCCGCCGCTTTTAATGAAAAGAGGAATTTAAAGAGCATATAATAAAGGTATTTTCGGATTTTTAACATTTTTTTTCGCAAATACCGCTCAACTACATATGAAGAAATTTAAAAATTCGATATCTCCTAAAGTATTTGGAATTTATAATCTCCGCCGATTTTAATGAAAAGAGGAAGTTAAAGAGTATAAAATAAAGGTATTTTCGGATTTTTAACATTTCTTTTCGGAAATACCGCCCAAGTAAATATCCTGTAGAGGGTTGACACTTGGGTTTGGATGCACAGTAGGGGCTATCATAGTTTTAAATTTTTATTTACCTTCCACAAAATCAAAACATACACATACTTATATACATAGAGCCAAAAGATCAAGCAGCTATGCTAAAGCACAATTGCGGCGGACGCATCAATTCACAGACTACATAATGTAATCTATGAATGGTAATTTCTCAGAAAGCAGCAATAATTTAGAAACACTGTTTTCAGGGTAATATAGGAACGTATTACGTGTTCCAAGAAAAATTCGGAACTTTATTACTTCATTTACGGAAAAGCCGAAACGTTAGAATTTTACCAACGTTTCAAATGATCAGTAAGTATCGCAAAATTGTGACACTTTGGCAGCGAAATTTCAGATTTCTCTAAATGCTCAAGTGAAAATAAAATTTAAGTATCTCTCCCCTATAAAATACTTTAATATCATAGAATAAGATCATACATAACACAGAAAAACTTTAAAATAGTTATTATATATCTGAAGACATAACCTCACCTTTAACTGGCCCAGTACGCCTTGCGGAGGGAAAAGTAAAAAACCTTCCTTGACTGGTTTCTGGATTTCCATTGCAAAAATTTTAAGACACTTTAATGTCACAAATATAATTTTAAATCACTTAAACATAAGCAAACCAGCGAAAACTTAAACGCATTACATATCTCCATTGTTTCAACGCAAAACCACAATACAACCACAATACATAGGTACAAAAAAGGACGTACAAACTGGTAACTTCCCTATTGACATTTACAGCCACGTTAAGCGCTTCACGTGAGAGCTTGAACAACTAAATCGTATTTTTCATTCATGGCCAACAGCTTGATAGCAATAGCCATAAAAAAGAGATGTGAACTACCAGGTTCAAAGAGTTCTACTAAAGTGGAGCTAAAGTTTAGGAAAGAAAACTGATGGAGAATTAGCCGTCAGACATGAAGCCGATTTTTTATTCTCACTTTTTTTCTGTTATTCAAATGCTAATATTAAGGACGTTTGTTTATATTTGTATCAGGTGTTTTTGTCTTCGTACCGCCTGAATTCACCAGCCGCTTATCGGAAACATGCCGTCGCCCGGGTTCTCGTGTTCGAGACTCGGCAATGTTCCTAGCGGGAAGGCTGTTCTGTTGCAGGGAAACGTGTCCGGGAAGGCGCCAGGCTAACGCGGTGGTTAGCCACGAGGTGGGTCGTGAGGTCCGAAAGCCCCTGCGTGGCCCACTAGGAACGGCGGCGATGGTGATGATGGTGTTAGGGATCCATAATGCTTGTTGCCCCACTGGCCCTGCACAGCATAGGACACTGATCCCTAACTAGGTTGGTGAGGTTCAGAAATAACGTACACGGTTTTGCACTGTCGTTTACACGTCGCGCACAGAGTGTGCGGAGTGGACGTTTAATTACGATGGCAAATTACACAGCTCTTACAATCACACGAATTCCCTAACATTAGGAACATTGTCAATTACACATGAGGCGCTCTGACCCACTGTCACTAACGTTATGCCTTCACGCCAGTTGCAGTTGAGGAAGAGTGTTTGATTAGAGTCGGCTAATCCCATAATTGGAAAACGGCGACGCGCGGGCCCACCTATATGGACCGCGGCTCGCTATTAAATTAAGAACACGTCTACGATTGGATGTAGCCAGTGCCTGTGCACTTGGCGATTAATTAAAAGTCTGTGGTGGCAAGAGTCGGCCCGTACCGTATATTGCACAGCCCCACGTAATGCGTTATGTGGGGCGTGTTAAGTTGTCGCGGCTGGGTTAGGCCCTACACCGGAAAAGGACCGGGCGCACACGGGGAGTATTTGAAAAAGGTTCCGGGGTCTGACAATAATTACCAGATTGAAGTTCGATGGTGACAAAGAGATGATGGCTCCCCGTGGGACGTGCGTCCGTCCCGGTCCGCGAGTCGCGCTGTACTGGCATCTGACCCTGGCGCGAGGGGAAAGGTGAGCTCCCTGTCGCGCCAGAGTTTCTAAAGTTCCGTTATTCGTAAAAAATTACATTAATAATAAAAAGCAAGTGGCTCTAAATTCATACAATAAAACTTAATGATTAACTTAATATCTATATATGTTTTAGAAATGACATTTAATAAATTGGTATAAAATAAGTTTGAATTATTAGAGTCACACTGGAGACTGTTTGTTGCTTGATAACTACTCCAGTGGCGAATGATAAATGCTAATTTGGGCGGTTTGAGTTACGTCACCTATTACACTATTGAATTCAGGCTGAAGACCGCAAGGGTTGCACTCACATCTGTTTTAGTAGAAAACTACACGTGAGTGACCCAGGCACTCCTACGTCGCACTTGTGTTGCACGGTGTTGTTAATTCAAAGTGTCGGATCCATTAAAGTTTAGTGAATTTACTGTGTACATGACTCGGTTTGTCTTGCCGATTACGTTAGGGGCGTTGATAATACCTAAGTCCTGCGGCGCTCCTCTGACTCGGGTGGGCCATGGCTAGGGGCGCGTTCCGTTAGCGGGGTCGGATACTGGCGGTTGCAGGTCGGGCTTTAGGGTGGCCTTCGGCCGTACGATGTCAAACATGAGTGCACTTTTTGCAATTTATGTAATGTTGTATTTTTTCTGGATGCATGTTAGGAACCAGCCTCCATAGGCGTACCCAGGTTTTTTTTCGGGGGGGGGGGGGGTTCTTCCCGATATTTCTCGGATTTTTTTTCGGGAGAGGGGGGGGGGGTTCTTCCAGATATTTCTCGGGGGGGGGGGAGGGGTTGGGGAAGAGGGCTTCTAATTTTTTAAGAAAAACTCCATAAACACCAAAAAATAATTGTTTATAATAAACTTTTTTAAGCCTCCAAACTTTTTACAGAAGAATTCTTTGACGTCGTCCGACCGACGACCATCCCTAAGCCCGACCTGCACCCGCCAGTATACTCTCCCGCTAACGGAACGCACCCCTGGTCGTGGCCCACCCGAGTCGAGCGAGCCACCGAGCCGAACGGGCAAACCAGACATTATTATTATAAAGCACACTAAATCCGAGTGGACTAGAGACGAACCACACCCATTCCCCCTCAAACAATTAATTACGAATTTTGCGACCTTAAAGTCTCTTCCAGACGCAGTCATTTAGTTTTTAAGGTAATGAGGTCAAGCTTGGCGCGGCAGGGGCCGACGCGCCACCGGACGCCATGCCAGTTCCGCAGTTCTACTCGACTCGCGGACCGGGACGGACCTACGTCCCACGGAGAGACCACAACCATTGTCTTCATCGCAAGTAACGTCCGGTAAATATAGTCATTTAGCATAAACCAAACCTTTTTCTATTCACCTCTCCGTGCGTGCCCGGTCCGTTTTTTACGGTTCAGGACCTAATCCGACCGCGTAAACGTAAAGACGCCCCGCACCACACCTGGTGCGCAGGGTCGTTCTTCAGCATACGGCACGGGCCGTCTCCCGCAAACCACAGAACTTTCTTAAGGCCACGCGCCTTCGCGCGGACCACAAACTCGCAAGGGAAACTTCGCCAAGTTTAGTGGCGGTGCGTGTACCACCCCAGTGGGCACGGCACCCGCATAGAAACAATCGCTTACGGGACTGGCCGACTCCAGTCACCCACAAACTCTGTGTGCCACGTCAATTGTGCGCGCCTAATTTTCATTAAGGGTACTTTGTTAACGTAATTTTGCGCCACATCATTTGTGCGCGCCTAATTTTCATTAAGTGTACTTTGTTAACGTAACTTTGCGCCACGTCATTTGTGCGCGCCTAATTTTCATTAAGTGTACTTTGTTAATGTAACTTTGCGCCACGTCATCTGTGCGCGCCTCTCTTGCATCAAGTGTACTTGGCCTGCATACTGTTACCCGAGAAACCAGTGCCACGAAACATTGAACATGTACCGGCCTGCACCCCGCAACGGACATGTAGCCCTCAGGGGCATGTCTGTGCTCAGTAATTGTATGGTGTGACGTCAATCCCTTGAATAAAGGCACGTCGCTACTACGGCAATCCCACGCATTCTTCTTTAACGTAAATTCCCAAGCAATACCGCCGATGGTTCTAGCGGACCACGCTGGGGCAACGAACCACGAACCCCCATTGGTTAGACACCGAGCTAGCCTGGCGCCCTCCCGGAACATAAAACGTTAACCAGACCAGCCACCCCGCTAGAACTCGCGCCCGGACTCGAACACGAGACCGCGGCTGACGGCATCTTCTATTATTATTATTATTTTGCAAATTCCGTAACCACATTCTCCGGGTCGATGTGGATGTTGTAGTGGACATTCAGTAAGGCCAATCCATTCAGTCTGTCCTGAGATATGGTGTTCTGCAGATAGGATTTTAATCTTCTTAAGCAAGATAATGTCCTCTCCAGAGTTGCCGTTGAGACGGGAATGGTCGCCAAGACTTTTCGGGGGGGGTTTCAACCCCCAAACCCCCCCCCCCCCCAAGGGTAGGCCTATGCCAGCCTCTATAATGATTCATATTCCGTCACCGAGACATTCACAGCTTGCGCAGGGCCACCAGTTAGGCGAAATTCAACAAAGCACTTTTTTTTAGTTAATACGACCCAAGGACTTTCGGGAACCGTAATTAGTCCCACTCAGGTGGTGTTAGTTAAGTTAAAGGACACATGCCTAGTAGCTAAATTTAATATATAATCTTTTCTCATGTGCCAGATGGCTTGTAATGTTTTCATAGTGTGTGTATTAAGGCTTTTGTATTTGTAGTTTGTGTGACGATTGGGGTGATGTCGACCCAAGTGTCTCCCCGGCTCCTTCAGGCTGTTATGCCTCGTCAGCACCATCTCTTGCATAGTGGTGCTACGAGATTGTGGTGCAGTGCGGCATGTGTGTGGTTCTTTCAGGGATTCGAGTTTTATTTTATTGTCTATATATATTTTTTTAATTAATTGTAAATAATTTTCATTAAAAATTTTACTCAATTTTTATAATTGTATTGTTCACCGGGCGCCTAGGTCGTGGTTTCCGCCTGTGGCCAAACCGCGTGTTCCGCGGGCTCGCGGAGAAGGGGGGAGACGACAGGGGTGCTCGGGCGCGCCGGGCGGAGTGGGAGAGTTAGTCGTCATCCTGGCACGAGAGGCAGCAGTCGCGGGAGAGGCGTCGCTCGGCGCTGGTTGTGAGAGAGTTCAAGCTGAGAGAGGACTTGAACGTGAGTGACGTCTATAGTAGTCGTGAGCTGTGTCGTGCGGGAGATAGGCGTAGTTTCAGTCGTGTTTTAGAAACAGACATTTTTCGTTCAAGTTTCAATGCAAGTCTTGTGAGTCGTGAATTATTGAGCTGGAAGTTAGCCGTCACTAGCATAGTTTTCATACGCGTCTCCCCAGTCTCTGTTTCGTATAGTTTGTCAGTCATCGGGTTGGATGTGAATCATTGTACATAAGTTATTGCTTCTTTGGTTAATCCTAGAGACTATGTCAGTGGAGTAATTACCGGAATAGGGACATATGTATTTTGTGACATTTTCCCCATCACTTTTCATCAGGCTACGTCAGCCGTGTTTAGCGTCGCCTCTAATAAGGAAGAGTCTATATCGACACGGGCGGGACGTCCCGTATTTAACAAAGCAGAAGCATGCGGAACCGGGCAATGCCCTAATAGAGATTGCCACAGGCGGGTCCGCGGTAGCCCCATGTAAAGTGTATACATTAATGTGTATAAAGGACCAAGAAACTTTATTTGGGCTTGTTATTTCTGGTGAGACTAGATCCCTCGGCCACGCGGCACGAACCCCCTCTATCGAACCCCTGAGTAGCCGGCAACACCATAACAACATTAGGGACTAGTCCCCAGACGACAACAGGGGGTGGCCACTTCTTATAATACATGTTTATTTAATGAAAACAATATTTTACAATTTGACCTAAGCAAGAAAATATTACCTATAATATGACCTATAAATTGTATCTAAATATTTCGTGCACATTTAAACACATGGTACAGATAATTTCATAATTTTATTACAGCTATTGCATAAACTGCACCCTTTTATCTGACAGCACAGACACCAGAAACTAAGACACCAGCAAGGGAAAATATTCAAACAAATAATAAAGGCAATTATTACAGTGAAAACAATACACATGCTATCAACTATATAAAAATAAGTCGGGTTTTCCTTCCTGACGCTATAACTCCAGAACGCACGAACCGATTTCCACGGTTTTGCAGTCGTTGGAAAGGTCTCGGGCTCCGTGAGGTTTATAGCAAAGAAAATTCAGGACAAACCAACATTTTAAGTAGATGGTGCCAGTGCGTGATACATTGTTTGACAGCTACTCATTGTTCTCTGCTCAGTTAATTTCATGTGACAAACCGGTATTGTGTTCACTGTGAAATTGTAGAAAAAAAAGAAAAAGAATAAAGTTATTCGTTTCCTAACATTTCAATTGGAAACCATCAAATCAACTACTCATTGTTCTCTGCTCAGTTAATTTCATGTGACAAACCGGTATTGTGTTTACTGTGAAATTGTGAAAAAAAAGTAAAAAAAACATTATAACGTATATTGTGCAAATTTTTATTCAATTTCAACAGCAGGCATTTGTCTTTAAGGTCGTAAGTTGAACTGTGTAAATTATGTGGATCGTGCATTTGAGGTTAAATTCACCACTCTGTCCATAGCCCAAAATGCCTAGAGGACGACGTGCCAACATCGGTCGCCGCACAAGACATGCAAGCCAGCAACAAGTGTATTCACAGAACTTAAGCGAAGAAAGACAAAATATAATAAGAGAAAATGCCCGATTGAGACAACGCGTGAGCACACAAAGATCATTGGCATCATACAATCGCTTGGCATTCCAATATGATCCCACTGCGAACTACAGTGATGATGAAAATTTAGATATTGGACCAATGACGACTATATGCCGATATTGCAATGCGTTAAAGTTCAAAAGAGAAACGGCTGGATAGTGCTGCGCAAGTGGAAAAGTCAAACTGGATCCATTACTTACACCACCACAGCCACTGAAACCATTGTTCGATGGAAGTGATCCCGATTCCAGCCATTTTCTTCAACACATCCTTGAATACAATAACTGCTTTCGCATGACTTCCTTTGAAGCTAATATCATTCGAGAAGGCGGCTTCATGCCGACTTGCAAGGTAAAGTATCACTAACACCAACACAATGAATTGCAATACATAACAACTACATATACACCACACACTACACCATCACACGATCAGAAGTTACACTGTATTCTTAAACAAATGACTGTTTGCAATTACAGATACAAGGACAAATATATCATTTGCATGGTTCAATGGTGTCAACACCAGATGAACCGCATCAATTTCTGCAAATATATTTCATTTCGTCGATGGTGGATCAGCTGAATGTGCGGTGCAATATACAGGGAACACAATAGTTGAAGGGACGAATTATTGAACAGTTGCAAGCATTTTTTCACGCTAATAATGCTGTGGTTAATATGTTCAAAACAGCATTGGAACGAATGCCATCGGATACGCACAAATTTGTCATAAGAGCGGATTGTACCCCAACAGGTGAACATGTGCGAAGATTCAATGCACCCACCATTAATGATGTTGCTGCAATTATTGTTGGCGATCCAACTAAATCGCGAGACATTGTCGTTCAGCGAAGAAGCAATATCATGCATCGTGTAAACGAGACACATCGTTTGTACGATGCGTTACAATATCCAATCATTTATTGGCAAGGGCAAGACGGATACGACATCACGTTGAAGATGGTCGATCCAATTACAAGTACAATATTCACACACTAATTATAGCTATTATTGCTATTATTGGTTTCCATTAACAATTCATTTAATTTTGCATTTTCAGGCGTATCAACGAATAAAAATCTAAGCGCAATGAATTACTATGCGTATCGTATGATGATTCGTACACATGAGGAGAATGTCATTCTGAAGTGCCGATGGCTATTCCAGCAATTCGCTGTCGACATGTATGTCAAAGTCGAGACCGAACGTTTAGCATTCATCCGATTCAATCAGGCAAAGCTACGATTTGAGGACTATATACACTTGCGTGATGCTATTCATTCAGATGGTGATGTTCAGAATATTGGACGTCTGACGATTCTCCCATCATCTTATATCGGAAGCCCACACCACATGCACGAACACGCTCAAGACGCTATGACGTACGTGCGAAATTATGGAACTCCGGATTTATTTATTACATTCACATGCAATCCGAAGTGGACGGAAATTGAACATGAATTGGAACCGGGCCAAAAACCGCAAGATCGCCATGACATAATCGCCAGAGTATTTCAGCAAAAACTCAAGGTTATGATGGATGTGCTTACTAAGTATCGAGTTTTTGGTGACATGCGTTGTTATATGTACTTGGTGGAATGGCAGAAGCGTGGACTACCGCATGCTCATATCCTAATTTGGTTGCTGAACAAATTACATTCAAATGAAGTGGATGACATCATATCAGCTGAAATTCCTGATCCAGTCACTGATCCCCATCTACACGACATTGTGACGACACAGATGGTGCATGGACCGTGCGGTGCATTAAATACATTATCGCCTTGCATGGCAGATGGAAAGTGCACAAAACGATATCCGCGACCGTTAGTTGCTGAAACAGTCACAGGGAACGATGGATATCCAGTTTATCGTCGGTGTTCAAAAGAAGATAATGGTCGAACTATCAAAGTTAAAGTTCAAAATCAAGAGATTGAGATCGGAAATGAATTCATTGTACCATATTGCCCGCTGCTATCACGAATTTTCGAAACACATGCAAACGTTGAGAGTTGTCATTCGGCCAAATCAATCAAATATTTGTGCAAGTACATCACAAAAGGCAGCGACATGGCTGTGTTTGGTATTGCGTCGGAAAATGCGAATGACGAAATCAGCAACTTCCAAATGGGCAGATACGTCAGTACTAATGAAGCACTGTGGCGATTATTGTCATTTAAAATTCATGAAAGATATCCCACAGTTGTACATTTAGCAGTGCATTTGGAAAATGGCCAAAGAGTTTACTTCACTGAGGCTAATGCGGCACAACGAGCTGAGAGCCCACCATCGACAACATTGACTAGCTTCTTTGCAATGTGTGAAGCAGATCCATTCGCAGCGACGCTGATGTACCTTGAAATGCCCAAGTATTATACTTGGAATCAATCAACAAAGAAATTCCAACGTCGCAAACAAGGAACCCCAGTTCCAGATTGGCCACAGGTGTTTTCCACTGATGCACTAGGTCGCATGTATACTGTTCATCCTAGAAATGATGAATGTTTTTATTTGCGACTGCTGTTGGTAAATGTATGTGGACCAAAATCATTTGCGCATTTGAAAACTGTGAATGGCCACCAATGCCAAACATATCGAGAAGCATGTCAACTATTGGGTTTGCTGGAGAACGATTCTCATTGGGATTTAACACTTGCGGATTCAGTTGTTTCATCAAATGCGTACCAAATACGAACTCTGTTCGCAATTATCATCACCACATGTTTTCCTTCACAACCAATTCAGTTATGGAACAAATACAAAGACGACATATGTGAAGATATCTTGCATCGCTTGCGCATTAAAACGAATAATCCTAACATCCAAATAACCGATGAAATCTACAATGAAGGATTGATTCTGATTGAGGATCAATGCTTGACTATTGCAAACAAGCTACTGATTGAAGTAGGAATGATTGCGCCAAATCGATCGATGCACGATGCATTCAACCAAGAATTAAATCGAGAGCTGCAATACAATGTTGATACATTGCAGGAATTCGTTCGAAATAATGTGCCATTGCTGAATGAACAGCAAAAACAAGTATACGAAACATTAATGCAAGCGGTGGACAATAATACTGGTGGTCTATTCTTCCTGGACGCGCCTGGAGGAACAGGGAAAACATTTGTCATTTCATTGATTTTGGCCACTATTCGATCAAGATGTGACATAGCTTTGGCGTTAGCATCATCTGGAATTGCGGCGACTCTTCTAGATGGCGGTCGTACTGCACATTCTGCGCTTAAGTTGCCACTCAATTTAAACACAATTGATACTCCAACATGCAATATTTCCCGATCCAGTGCAATGGGAAAATTGTTGATGCAATGCAAGCTAATTGTTTGGGATGAGTGCACAATGGCACATAAGAAATCACTTGAAGCACTTAACTTCACACTGAAGGATCTTCGGCGAAATAACATCTTTGGCGGCTTGATGATATTGTTGGCAGGCGATTTCAGGCAGACGTTGCCAGTAATTCCCCGTGAAACGCCTGCAGATGAATTGAATGCTTGCCTGAAGGCATCACCTTTATGGAATAACGTAAAAACATTATCGCTAACCACTAATATGAGAGTTCAACTTCAAAATGATCAAAGTGCTGCACAATTTTCCAAACAATTGTTAGATTTCGGAAATGGAAAAGTCCCAGTTGATACGACATCTGGATTAATTACTCTTACCAACGACTTTTGCCGATTTGTAGACTCTCAATTAGCTCTTATTGAAAATGTTTTCCCAAACATTAGTGAGAATTATCAGAATTATGCTTGGTTAAGTCAACGAGCAATTCTTGCCGCAAAGAATAATGATGTACACGCACTGAATTTCACCATTCAATCAAAAATTTCTGGCGATTTGGTGACATACAAATCCGTTGATTCCATAACAAATCCCGATGATGTAGTAAATTATCCAACGGAGTTTTTGAACTCTCTGGAGTTACCAGGTTTCCACCACATAACTTGCTACTCAAAGTTGGTACAGTTATTATGATATTGCGTAATTTGAATCCACCGCGACTTTGCAATGGTACTCGACTTTCGGTAAAAAGACTTATGCCGAATTTGATTGAGGCAACCATTATTAACGGAAAGTACGCAGGTGAAAATGTATGTATTCCTCAATACCAATGATTCCGACTGATCTTCCGTTTGACTTCAAACGATTGCAATTTCCAGTTCGCCTTGCGTTCGCAATGACAATTAACAAGTCGCAAGGCCAATCGCTTAGTGTTTGCGGAATAAATTTAGAAAATCATTGTTTTTCACATGGGCAGTTATACGTTGCGTGTTCACGAGTTGGGAAACCATCCGCTTTGTTTGTGTTAACGTCAGACCAAAAAACAAAAAATGTGGTTTACCAAAGAGCACTTCAATGAAACGGATAATTTGCGGACACGTATAACGCTTCGATTCAGTATTTACTTTGGATTCACTTTCATTTACTTAGAGAAGTTCAACTAAATAACACTTCATTTTTGTAATCGAAATGAATTCATTACTGTTGTGAAATTAAATAAAATTTTTCCTTTTCAAATATAAAACAAAAAAAAATTTTTCTTCATCTTTTAATCACCAAACGAAATGTTACATAAAACGGAGCCATCTGGTGGCGAAACGGAGTTCGCCGGGTTTGCTAGTTTATCCCTATAAACGAAGTCGCATAGTTATTTAAAAGGCAATTCATACAACATTTCAGGAATTTAATAGTTAACAATTTGAAAAACAAATAAATATGCCAAATATCTTCAAGACACCGCTACATTCTTTTGAGTCCAAAACCATTTTCAACCACAGCAAAATACATAAACTTACATATCATCACATCATGGTCAGTGGCCTACTTTGGGTCACACCTTGGAGACCTTCCGCCGTCTACCGCGGAGATGTTTGAGGTGGAATTGGTTGCTGCATGCGCCAACTATCAATGATGTATGTGTACTACCTCTCTTTTCTATGGTGAACTACAACCAGAGCGTAAAGGTGGGTTTACGATTGAAAATTAAGAATTAAGACTAAAGACTGCCGTCACCCGACCTCTGTGAAAGGTCCGGGGGGTACCTGACGGGCGCTATGGGCGTCGCGATGCTCTTGTTGTCCGGAGGGGCGCCAGGCTAGCGGGCTGCTAGGCCGTTGATGTTGGATCGTGGGTACTCTGCCCCCGCGTGCCCCGCCAGGTACACGGCTTGAATGTAACCTGAATGGTTCTACCTTGGTTGTGAAGGCCGCTCGGCCGTGTGGAGGACGGGAGATTACGGAAAATGATCGTATACGAGTTGGTGAGAATACATTTAATTTGGGAGTTTCACCGGGGGTCCATGTGGGTACATGGTACACTCAACAAGTCCGCTCCACAGTTCAGTCCCGCTACAAAAATTCTCACCGACACTTGGCGACGTCTAGCGGTTAAACAGTTAACAAGTAAAAAAAACACACTAAGTGACAATGGTTACCGCGGCAGTCTCGCGGGACGTGGGTCGATGCTCGCTGAAGACGGCCAGCGCCGAAAGTTAACGGTTGCAAGGGGGGGGGGGGGGGTCGAGGAGCGGGCTCCTAAGTTCGGCGAAACACTTACGTGAGTGATACGATACGCAGCGCGGTATCACGATGAAGACGGTCGGGATAGGCCCGGTTCCGTAAAATACGCGCCGAGTCGACGTGGGCAGCGATGAATTAACAAAAGGTTTTAAATTTAAAGATTTAGTACAGAATAAAAAATAATCAATGAAAGAAACTTGGATGCTGCCCACGGACACACGTCTGTTCCCGGCGCGGAGTGGTTGGAGACTGCCGAACATGGTCGCCTCGCAAGGAAGAGAAACTTTCTCTTCTTTGTGAGTCGGTGTCAAAAAACTTATATTAATTGAATTTACTCTATTACCAGTTAAAACATGTTTCAGGTGCCCAATTAAAATGTAGCACCTGGTAATTGGGTGCTTAAGGCTTAACAATGGTTTTAATGTATTTAATTATTTAAATTGTTACATCAAGTTGGCGACTGTAAATTTAGTAACATATTGTCCCACTGCGAATTGTTTTAGAGGGATTTCTCCTATTCTGACTTGATCATAGTCACGGGCATTTTAATTAAGGCCAGTGGCCGCGGTGACTGTTAATGAGGTTTGTTGTCTGCTCCGTGCGTGGTGTACTCGCCCGGAGTGGCTACGACACACTTATTACATGTCGGGTAATTAGTAATTTCATACTAATGGCTTTTCCCTTAATGGAATTATGGGTTCGAGCCTCCAGGTTCCGTACCTTTAAATTTCATTATGTCTATAGGGGTCACGCCCGAGGCGCTCGCCTGACTCAATCTGGCTGGGCAAGGGGCGCGCTCGGAAAACGGGATACGGTGCTGGCGGTGCGGAGCACGGGCTTAACGGCCATGGTCGGTACGACGGCAAGACTTAGTCGTGTACTTACCATATGACTCTATGTAAACTAGTGGAATGGTTTATGATTGTCGTGTGTGAATTTTGACGGGTCGTGTGCAAACCATATGATGACTTAAGACTTAACAGAAATGGTTATATTTTATATTTTTCATTAAGACTTAAGGGAAGCGACCAATCACAACAAACCGGAACCTTTCAACTGGAAGTTTATGTCTTATTATTGTACCGAGCGAGGCAGTATTTAGGGTTAGAATTCGTATATTTGTCATTTGTAATCATTATCCATTTCGAAAAATTAATATCCCATTTATAAATATCCTATTTCAAACCTGCTTCTCCGTTTCGAACAAAGGCCGACCATGTGTTTTGTGTTGTGATTGGTATTGGTTAGAATTAACGACTTCTATGTCAATCATAAACTGGAAAATGTAGTTTTGACTTAATCGTTTGCTCGATTTTAAGTTATAATTCTTAAGGAAATCAATCGTAAACCCAGCTTTAGAGACTCTTTGGTCAGGGTCTCACATCACCATGTTGCCGGTTACTATATACAAATTTTTATTCGTAGTAAATAACTATGTTAAGAGATGAACACGATCATTATCTATGAACACGATATTCAACTCAAAAAATTTCCAATCATTTTGAAATAATATGTTTATACTTGTTAATTTTAAACAAACGAAATTGGTCTTGTTAAGTTAAAATTAAGTTTACTATCTTAAACTGCTTAACCCCGAGAAAAATTTGGTGAAATACTATTCGTTTTTAAACAAATGTTAAGTGTTGTTAGCTTTGTGTAAAATTTAAAACAGAATGGTGTATTTATTCATTTTCGGGACCTTTTTTTTTTGTGGAAAATTATATTATAACTGTTATTGTTGTTGGTGCACTTGGTTGTTTTCATTTTTTTGTTGTTTTTTTTGGAGGGAACAGAACAAGTTAAATTAGGAATGCCTGTTTGTTTTTGGGTGTGAAGAAAAAATAATTATTGACCTGGAAATGTACAAATTTGATTTTATGAAACATGGCAGGCGGTGAGTATAATCGTTGCCATATTGAATTTTTATGCGTTTAGGGACAACGAACTAGATTCTTCAAAGGTGCATCATCATTCTTCAAAAAGTATTTTTGGATTTTTTTTATGTTTTTTCTAATTATTTTTTAATAAATGTTAAAATGAACAAGAATAAACATGAAGTTGCTTGTGACTTACAAACGAAATTGTTAGAATATGACATAAACAAATAAACATGTAAACAGAACATAATCAACAGTTAAATCATTTTATATTTCTTCTCATTATACTATTTTCATCAGATATCTGATTGATTCCCTTTTACTTACAAACCTCATCTTTACTTATTGAATCATGCTAGATGCATGCTAACCTAACCTGCCATTGGTTGTTCTATGAGCATTTGTCTCACACTTAAAAATAATATATATATATTTTTTTTAAAGTCAAGATGTAGCAACCTTGTACTGTCATCTAGCTGAGTTTTCAACTTTCATCGGCCAATTTGGAATGGGTTCCGATGAATTATGCATTGTCTGTGAGACAACTCTTTTTAATGTCATGCGCAGTATGTGAAAACTTTTCTCATTGCGTGGAGAGTGACATTTGTGAAACCAGATGACATGGTTATGAATATTCATCACTGTGACTGGATTCATTTTAATTTTTTTTTTCAGAGATGCTGAATCACATTTCTTGAAAATGTGTTTTGTTCATTTTAGGTTTGTTTTACTTGAAGTCTTGTTTTGACCTGTTACCTCTAGCGTTGCCTTTGCGTGTTTTACTTGCTGGAAACAGTTTGGCCGGTGGCCGTTCTACTCAAGGGGGCAAGATGCTGTCTAGTCACTCAGGTCATGCCTTCGACGCTCCTCTTCATGAAGAGTTGCATGGGCAAGTGGCATGCTGGTTGTTTCGCCGCGATCATCTACTGCCTTTTATTTTTAATTGTTCAGTGTATGTTGATTTTTAGGCCAATGAATAACTTATGTATCACATAAAAATGACAATGATGATCACACATTTATATCTCATGATATTTTTAATAAATTATTTGTGTTAACATGTATTTATTTAATTACTACAGGTTATGTGGAGTATATTCGTATTGACAATCTTGTGTTCAAAATATACAATATAATTTAAGTTCTCATCATTTGTGGTACAATATTAGGTATTGCCTAAGCAGTTTCACCTTCCGGGAAATATTAATTTGCAATTGTATTTTTCTAGCTGTCTGCTTTTTTTCATGTAAAAAAAAACATTAAAAATATAAACCTCAAGACGTTCTCTTCACCTATGTGAGAATTACCAACTCTTTTTGATCTAATTTCATTTTCTCCTAACTTATACAACTTTTCTACTTATACTTATATGTGCCTAACTTGCAAACATAACAATTCTGTGTGTTTAAAATTTTCACTTATAACTAAACTTAATCATTTTGTTTAGTTTAAAATTTTCTTCACTGGCTTGAAGCAGTTCTTAAGCCTAGGTATGATTCTGAATAGTTAAAAAGAAAATTCTGGTATTTCAATACCAGGTTTTGTTGTTTTTAAACATTTATTTTCATGTCAATGTAATATAAAAATGATTTGAAGGGCACAACATATACAGAATAAATAGCAAAGTAGTCAGTAAGTATACTTTTATTTACTCAGATATGTTTTTTATAATGAAAGTAGCCAATGTGAGAAAAATTCTCTCACATGACAGATGGTGTAACATGCACCATTGATGGATTAAAGGCTTTGTTACATTCAAAGTAACTAACCATTTTGGTGACAGTAAGTAATACATTTTTTTTTTATGTTTCTTGCTACAATCATGCATAACAAAAACAGTTGCCAGTACATAATAGCGTAACAAACTAAGAAACTCAGCTATAAATATTCTATGCATAGCCATAGCAAATCAAAATCCTTCCTGGAAGCCAAATATAAATCAAATTCTGAAATTATCTCTCAAACATAAATTAATGATCATTTACTTGGGTGTTAGTTGACTAGTGCAAAGTGCTATTTATTTATGTTAAAACTTATTTTTAAATGCACTTATAAGAAAATAATCAATTTTTTTCTAAACACTTTAACATTTTTTTACATGTACAGAATCCACTTGTACTATCTGTATACAGTTCCAGAAATTTCTTCACTGACACACCACAAATATATTTTTTCCTTCGACCAAAAAATTACAATCCAACGTCACTGAAAGCAGATGTAGTAATTTTAAATGAACTCTATGAAAAATGTCCCACTGTTAATTTGTTAGGCCTAATAGTTACGACTAGGTCCCTGGGGGACAATTGCTTCATGTGTATGATCTCCCTGAGCTGAACGCTTATTTACCTAAGAATTTCAATACTTGTGTTGAATATTAAACACAAATTGTCAGTGAATATTATGAACCATGAATATTAAATCTATAGTTTATTAGGCGAGACAGGATCAGCGACGTTACATGTAACCAGTGGGACCAGGAAAATTATACTTTTTTTTTTCAAATTAAATTATTTTAATCCGGCATTCAATGGTTTGACACATTCTTTAAACCAGCTCCAATCAAACTGCCTTAGTTGATCTTGTTGTTAGGTCACAATACAATACTGCCAGCAGTTTAAGTTCATTCAGAGTTTATCTTAGTTGTCAATTTTTTTGTTTTGTGTTCTGTTTCTCCGGTTTCCTATCAGGTTCCATTCCACAGTTACATTTTTGTAAAGATTTTTTGAAGAAGATGCAGCATGCATGGGCGTAGATCCCGGGGGGGCCAGGGGGGCCCGGGCCCCCCCTGGAATTAATGGGCCCCCTCTTGGGGGGGCCCACTTCGTGATTTTAAAGATAATGGTGTACACAACATATATATCAGATTATTATTTACAACGACGACAGACACTTTGACATGCTTTACATTCATACCTTCGAGTTCCGTAGTTATTTTCCCTTACCCCTTCTGCGAAAGCCATGGTATGGAGTTTTCCAGTGAGAACTTTGAAACCCTTAATTCCTAGAAACCGTTCATTCCAAAGGACGAAGCTAGGGTAAGGTTCCGTTAGCATTTCCTCCCCATTGTTACCCACACTACCTTGTGCTCTGAATCGACAGTATTATAGGTTTCAGGTAGTCTGTTTTTAAAGTGGTTTTGCTCTCGTGTGCGCCAGTCTTCTGCTTTCTTGTCAAACATCAACATGGATAAGTTCGTGACGCGGAAGACACGGAAAACAGAATCTCACCTGGTAAGCTTGATTGTTTTATAAGTAGTGACTATTATTTAGGTAATATATTTTATTTAAGTGATTATGTAATATTTTTTCCAGTAAATAAACAACTTAATACTTTAACAGTAATTATAGCAGAATTTAGTTTATTTACGAACTGAAACTTATATACCATTTTCTGGAATTTTTTAGCTCATCTTCATTCTGTAAGGCTAGCTGCTCTGTACGTTACATGTGAATATACAGGGAATAATTTTTTTCCTCGTCAATATGGAATTTAAAATCACTCCCCTTTTATTATCAATCGATAATTTTCACAATTCATGGCCGATAATCACTTTATAACATTTTTTATTTGATAACTGCAACACTGCACGAGTAAACAGAAGTAAGAGTGAGAAAGGAGTATTTAAACGTTACACATACGTATTTAAGTTAATAAGGAAGCAAACGCGTCTCTTTAATAACTAATCAAGCGGCATATTTTAACTAAATAATTCACTTCCAAAACACTGATTATACTAAATATAAGCCGAGAAATGTATGTAGTTTAATTAGCTGAAGGATAAATTTCATAGTTCTATCTCCGAGATTTTTTATTTGTATCATTAAGTTTTTTTCTTTTTTACCCGTATTGCACGGAAAGGCACTTAGACCACTACGCCGCTAAGACATGTGTGAAAGGGAAAAAGAGTTGGGGGGGGGGGGGGGGAGGATACCCCGAAATTGGTATTTGGTGGGAAGAGTTTTGGTAAGTAGAGGAAGTGTTAGAAACGAGGATGCCCGCAGTAAAAGCGAAGGGATAAAGGATGGGGGGGGGGGAGGTGGCAGCAGTGAAAACTCACGTAGACGCGACGTCTTGCTTTTGATGTCAGTAGCTGGGTCGAAACACCAACTTGGTTGTGGCAATGAAGCGATGATCCCTAGGCGCCCGTAAGAAGACTGGGGGAAGTGGTGGCGGATGAAAAGGGGGGGGGGGGGTGAAAGGGAAACGCGTCCTGACTCTGTAGGAGACCCCCGCAAAGTCTCACTTGATGACTTCCCAACCTCCACGACTTCATGAGAGAGATCTCAGTTAACGGTGAGCTGAACTTGCAGGCGTAATCGCCAGGAAAGGGAAGGAGTTTTGCGCAGGTGCCTGTCAGACCGCTTCAGAGTATCGCTGACGTCACAGGCGTGGCGAGAAGTGTTGACTCACGGCGAGTGAGGTTCGACACTCTTGACTCACGCAGGCTCTTGTCATCTCAAAGATTTTTGACAACGCTTGCAGCAAAGCTTCCGAGCTCAAATTTTTTTTTTTTTTAGTTTTGACATGGCATAAGTACTGAACTTTGTCTACTCGAAGTCAGCACTTGTGAACTGCTGAGATCGTCGTGATGTTTATAGTCACCCTCGCGACACTGGGAATCTGCAAGATGTGATTTATGCCTTCACATGCCCAAATTTTGGATAAATAGTTGAAAATTAGAACTAAAGCAAAAAATTGGTTGTCTGTAAAGTCGGTTTACGGACGATAGTTTAACGTGACAACGTCACAACAAAACAGTGATGAAATGACTGTATACTTTTATGAATAAAATTGAATCAATTTTATTGAATTATCACTATTTTGTATGAATACAAAGAAGAAGTGAAATTAAATCCACAATTTAATTGATAAATTTACTTTTATTTGCACTCATTAATTCAAATACGTTTATTACTTTAACGAAGAGATTATCTTAACTATAACTTTTATACATGTTTGCTATTTAACTTCTTACAATCTGTGTTATTCTGTTAAGGATAGGACGATGATAGGAAAAGTAGGAAACGAATGGGAGTGTTTCAAGTTTAATGTGCCTCGAAAAAGTCAAATCGATGGTTGTTCCAATCGAGTGGAAGAGAGATAGATGCGGCGCAAGCGTACAATGAGCTTAACGGGACAAAGCGTAACGGGACAATGAGTCATCCATTTTCGTGCGTGCAGCCGGCGTTCATCGATTAATTAGACGTTGTCACGTCAACAATGGAAAAATCCAATATGATTAATACTAATCGCCCTTGAACAGATGTTGGGAAACGTCAATATGTGATCTAGGCCGTGTCAGGTAACTTTTCTCAAAATTTGACAATAAAATATTCTTTAAGGGTTTTAATATAATTCGATCGTTCATTTGATGTTGATCCGTTTATTAGCTTTGGCGCTTTGGGTTTTTAGGGCGCATCAAAAACTGTGAACTAAGAATTTCACGAACAGCATTTGAATCGCAGTAATTATGTGATGTGGCATAAAAAAAACCCGACAAAGTCCTTGTCTAACTCGCGCACGAAGGGTTCCGTACCATTATCTATAAAAACGGCAAAAAAAAAATCATGTCTGTTGTATGGGAGCCCCACTTAAATATTTATTTTATTCTGTTTTAGTATTTCTTGTTATAGCGGCAACAGAAATACATCATTTGTGAATTTTTTTTTCTGTTTTCACGTTTGTTGTATGGGAGCCCCCCTTAAATATTAGTTTTATTTTAATTTAATCATTTATTTTTAAATTGAAATTAGAAAAAACACTTTTGGAAAATGGTAATGTATCGGTGGGGTGTTATATATTTGCATTATATTCACGTATATTATTATTATATATTTTTTTCATGGATATTTTATGTACTTAGGTTAACAAATTATTCAAACATGTTTGAGAGATCACTGCTTATAGTCATGAATTAATAATTACTAAAACATTTTGCTCTGCTTTATTGTTAATATCACTTACGTAAAAATAAAGTGTATAACATACGAGCTTATCATCCAGAGAAGACTTGTTTCGGTTGACCTCTAGCGTAAAATTCTTAAACCACAGAATTCACGGGCCCCCCCCTGGAAATCCTACAGATTTGCGCCCATGGCAGCATGCATTCGATAATCCAGCAAAATCGCAAATCTGGCATTGTCATAGTCCTGAATGTGGCAAATTAAAGACACTTCTCTGTATAAGTTTGGAAACATCTTAAAGAGTTGTTATAATTAACTAACTGAAGTACCCCGCGTTGCCCGAACTAAACACATCATAACATAAATATCATCAGTACTGAGTTTCATTTATGTAGGACATATACTGGAAAAATGGGAAATTTTGATTTCAAAGTCCCATTGTTCACATAATCTCGGTGCATCAAGGTTACGCTTAAGCAAAAAAGGGATGCCAATCTTCAGCTTCATTTTGTGGGAAGGCAGGTAACCCCTAGGCAAGACGTGACGGATGCACCAAACGATTGCGCTTTACAAATTCAAGGCATCACCATCTATTGACAAAGTTCTAAACTAAACTGAACTGTTATTATCGCCTTTAGTTTGTTAGTAGCCACGACCTTCATTGAGTGGATGGGTTTCACCAAGGAGAAGGATAGGAAGTTGCCAGACCTTACTATATGACTGTGTGGCGGACATAGAGAAATGACATGAACTCACTGTTTGTGTGTCTATGACCTACAAATGATTTTCTATCATTAAAGTAAACTGAATTGAGCCCTTCTTCACTCCCTTAGGGATGGAATTTCATTATTATACTATGTATTCTATGTCACTCTCCGGTCCATAAACTATCTATATGCAAAAAATCATGTCGACCCATTGCTCCGTAGCTGCGTGAAAGAAGGACAAACAGACACTCGCACCTTCGCATTTATAATATTATTATGGATGAGAAATTTACCTAATACTTTTGTTCTTCTATAAAACTGAGGTATGAAGATATATGGGGTCATTATATTGTAACAGGTCTTTAATCCCATCCGTTTGTGAGCACGGTCATGTTGGATTAGTGGTTTTAATTATTATCAGTGTAGTTTTAACAGGAATAAGTACAAAATGTAAAAAAATTAACTGTAACACTCTAGAAAACAGTAAACACTGAACTGAAATGAAAACTGACAATAATGATAAACTCTGAGGGAACTAAAAACATGAGCGGTGAAGTAATGGGTAGGCACAAGATTATAACCGAAAAATACCGAAAAGCATAACATTTTTAACCAAAAATTAACTTGAATGATGCAAAAGTAATGTTTATTTTTTTTAAATTTAAGTAATGTAATTCAATTAGTATGAAGTTTGTTTTGAAATGTATGCGCTAAATATATTGAATTTTTTTTTTTACTTTTTTTTAAAAATCTTGCAAGTGTTATTAGTGACTCAATTTTTGACTACATTGCTTGTATATTTTTTAAACATAAATACTTGCCAATTTACTTTTATTGTTTCTGTAATGTCCTATTCATAACATTGTTCCAGCTAATCGTGATACACTTTGTTCTTAGGTGAACCCTAGTAGGCGGCCATTACGTAATAACAGTTGCGCACATAACACAAGACACCAACTGGCTGCAGTGTTGCCACAGTGTGCTACATAAACACGGTGTTGCCACTATGTCAATACATAACAGATTCTCTCCCCTCTTAAGATGTCACAAAATCACGAAGCTTCGCAGGGGGTCGACGTTGTCGTGAGGAACATCGTGGAGGGGCAGAAGATTCTTCATGGCAATCAAATCCTCGGAATGGAGAAGAGTCCCTTGAACATGGAGCACTTCCTCCCACTGCTTGCTGGTTTGATACAGTTGTAGACTCATTTCCAACCACCTCTGCATCCCTCTGTGGTGGGAACTCAGAAGGCAACTGTGCTATGGCATGGACACCACCCATCATGAATGAACCAGTCTCCTGTGACCCTAGTGGTTGC
Organism: Bacillus rossius redtenbacheri; assembly: GCF_032445375.1. Classification (NCBI taxonomy): domain Eukaryota; kingdom Metazoa; phylum Arthropoda; class Insecta; order Phasmatodea; family Bacillidae; genus Bacillus; species Bacillus rossius. The sequence goes on along the minus strand of NC_086337.1, from coordinate 27,124,972 downwards.
CGTGAGGCATGCCGTGTCCTTTCGCTCGGACATAAATTTGAATGTCACATGACGTCGATGTTCATGGCCGTGCTTGTCCCGCACTCTGTACATCAGCTGCCCTTCACTTGCAATCACGCATCCTGCAACCCACTTTGGCTCCTGCAAATAATTACGTAGCCAGATTGCCTCTCCAGAGACAAACTGCTGGGCCTGGTAGGTGTTGGTCTCGTGGGCCCGTGAGATTCCCTGGGTTTCTTCTTGTGTACTCGGATGCATTTTTGTCAAGATGGTCGTCAGGCACCGGTTCATCAGCATCTCTGCTGGAGTCTTTAAGTTGTCCAAACAAGGGGTTGTGCTTAATGAAAACAACATACGTGCCAAGCGTACTCTCCAATCATCCTGTACTAACTTCCTCAGTTTCTGCTTCACCGTTTGTACACTGCGTTCAGCCTGGCCATTGCTTGAAGGATGATATGGAGGTGAAAACATCATCCGGATTCCATTTTTCTTCATGAATAATGCCACTTCCTGTGATCTGAAGGCTGTGCCATTGTCTGCTACTACCACATCAGGCAGCCCATGGCAACTGAATATGTCCCGTAATTCATGCACAACTGATGCAGCTGACATACTATTGACCCGCTTAACTTCTGGCCACTTTGAGTATGCATAAATAACAATCAAAAAGATCATCCCTTGGAACGGTCCAGCAAAGTCCATATGCAGTCGTGACCATGGCTTCTCTGGTGCTGGCCATGATACCATCTTTAACTTGGGTGGATTGTTGTGACAACTTTGGAACCTAACACATTCCCTTACCACTTCCTCAATTCCTGCATCCAGCTTGGGCCACCAAAAATAGCTTCTGGCAACTGCTTTCATACAGACCATGCCATCATGGTTTGCGTGGAGCATCTTCATCATCACTAATCGTAGGGTGGTTAGAATTATAACCCTAGTTCCCCACAACAAACAACTCTTGTGCACCGACAACTCATCTCGCCTCACATAATAAGGTTGCAAGTCCCCATCTTTAATGCCTGTCGGCCATCCTTCCTGTACATATGCCATGACCTGAGCTAAGAAGGAATCTTGTTTAGTTTCTGCAGCCACTTTTAAGGGGTTAATAAGTGGCTCTGGTAAATCTTCCAGCATGAGTACATCACATGGTGCTGGGACTGTAAATTCCTGCCCAAGCAGAGGCAACCTGCTAAGAGCATCAGCATGACTAATTTGTGGCCCGGGCCTATATTCTAGTTCGTAATCATGCATGGCCAGCATCAGGCTCCAACGTAATAACCGAGGAGAAAGCGTATCTGGAATAGGTTGTTTAGGATGCAATAGTCTTAGGAGCAGCTTGTGGTCTGTTACAATTTTAAAGCTTCGGCCCACCAGATACTGCCTGAACTTAGTTACACCAAATATTATTGCGAGAGCCTCTTTATCCAACTGTTCGTAGTTGCGCTCACACTGTTGCAATGTTCTGGAACCAAATGCCACAGGATTCTCTAACCCATTCCCTAGCTCATGAGCTAGTACTGCTCCCACCCCATACTCCGAAGCATCACAAGTCAGGATCAACGGCTTGCCCAGGTCATAGTGGATAAGAACTTGATCTGACTGCAGCAGTCGCTTTGCACTCTCAAAGGCCTGGCTGTGTACTTTTGTCCACTGCCACGGAGTCCCTGCATCAAGTAGTCTATGCAATGGCTCCAGTACTTCAGATCTGTTCTCCAAGTATCTTTCATAAAAATTTAAAAGACCAAGAAATGCCTGTAGCTCTTTCTTATTTTTTGGCTCTGGTGCACCATGAATAGCTTCCACTTTGCTCTCCAATGGGTGAATGCCTCTTCCATCAACTTTATGCCCCAGGAATCGTACAGACTCTACAGCAAAAACACACTTAGACTTTTTGAGTTTGAGGCCCGTCTTTTCCAATCGCTCCAGGACCTCATGGACACGGTTCCAATGCTCATGTGCATCAACCCCCAGTAATTAAAATGTCATCCAACAAAACTACAGTGCCGGGCACCCCTACAAGCAGTGTGGCCATTAGGCGTTGGAAAATCGCTGGCCCGCTGCTATCTCCATAAGGCAGTCTCCTTACCTTAAAGAGTCCCTTCATTGTGTTGACTGTAAGCAGCTCTGCTGTGGCGTCGTCCACAGTGACCTGCAGGCAGGCTTCCTCCAAATCAAATTTTGTATAAACTTGACCCCCTTGAAGCATCGCAAAAGCCTCCGTGAGTGTGGGAAATGGATATACTTCTGTCGCTGACACACTGTTTAGCGTGCTCTTGTAGTCACCACACAACCTGACCGAACCATCACTTTTTACTATGGGCACCACTGGTGTAGCCCACTTTGAGAAAGACACTGGTTCAAACACACCTCGCTGCACTAGGCGGTCTATTTCCGCACTTACCCTTTCCCTCAGTGCAAAAGCCACAGGTCTACACTTCCGAAAAACTGGATTGCTTCCTGGATGGATGGTGATTGACACCTCTGGTCCAATATATTTACTTAACTCCTCTGTCTGAAAAATAAAAGGGTGCTGGTTCAGCACTCTATTCCAATGAGCATCTGCAAGTTGGTGCAGCCCAACCAGTTCCATTCCCAGTGGCTCTAACCAATCACGACCCATCAAGCTGGGCCCATTCCCTTGCACCACCAAAAGCTCCAGTGTTGCCATCTTCCCGGTTTTTGTTTTCACTTCTACTTCCATTATACCTAATACTTCCAAATGCTCCTGAGACCATGTACGCAACACAATCCTTGCCTTTTTTAAGGGTGGCTCCTGGGGCCACAGTAATTGGAATGTTCGCCAACTAATGATGGAATGGCCTGCCCCAGTATCGACTTCCATGGTTAGAGGACTCCCATTTAGGGACACTTCCATGCACAAAGACTTTCGTCGATTGGTGTCTTGCATACTGTACAAGGTATATGCAATGTCCTCTGCTGGTGTGTCCATTTGCAAATGCTGCACTTCACGGAATTTTCTGTGTGTCCAGTCTTTACCTGTTGCGTCCGTAGCTGGTTGGTTTTTCTTTTTCGTGATGCACGCACGCTCAATATGCCCCCGGTTCTTGCAAAACCGGCAAACTGTCTTGACATGATAGCACTTGTCGGCCAGATGGTTTCCATTGCATCGCCAACACTGCTGGGTAGTACTGGCCTCCGTGTCCCGTTTGGTGGCTAATTCTTCAGTTCGCCTCCTCATGGCTCCCGTAGGTAATTCTTTACTGTCGCGGCTTCGTCCTGTGTGAATTCTATTCACCTCTTCACTCCGAGTTTCGGTCGTAGCACTTCTTAATTCCCCCATGTTCTTCCCAGTCGCCTCTGCCGCAACTGCGATTTCCACTGCATCTTTAAATGTGAGTTTGTCTTTCGCGAGGAGAACCTGTTGAACCACTCTGTCCCTCACTCCACACACGAGCCGATCCCGCAACATGTGCTCCAAGTTAGGGAAATTGCAGTGCGTGCTCAACCGCCTCAACTCTGCCACATAAACGGCGATTGTCTCTCCGTCATGTTGGTCTCTGTGGAGGAACTTGAAGGTTTCCACTATTTCGCTTGGCTTCGGTTCAAAATGATCGGTTAGCTTCGTAAACACATCGCCGAGCGACACAGCATCTGTGGATTGTGGAGATAACAGCGACGTAATCAGATTGTACAGTTCTGCCCCGCACACAGTAAAAAACACGGCCCGTTTAGTCTCGTCATCCGTAAGTTTATTTGCGACAAAATAAAATTGCAACCGTTCGCGGTATGTCTTCCACGACTCTTTTCCGGGCACGAACTCACCCACTGAACCAATAAAACCCGCCATGTCCGCGGCCGTTTGTACCAACTTGTTTTATCCTCGTCGCCAATGTAATGTCCTATTCATAACATTGTTCCAGCTAATCGTGATACACTCTGTTCTTAGGTGAACCCTAGTAGGCGGCCATTACGTAATAACAGTTGCGCACATAACACAAGACACCAACTGGCTGCAGTGTTGCCACAGTGTGCTACATAAACACGGTGTTGCCACTATGTCAATACATAACAGTTTCAAATGGACATGATTATTACAAATTACGATATTGTAAAAGTGCATCATTAACCAGTCAAAATAACACAGTTTTAGTGAATTAAATATCATGAAACATTTAAGTGTACTATTTGTTGAATAATATGCTATCTTTACGAATAAACATAATTCATAAAATTAAATAAAAACACTGAAATTTTGAGTTTAACAAACAAAATTAGTCCAAAAATAAAACCATAAAATCTTGTGTCTAGTAACGTAACCTGGCTGTCAAGGTGGACAGCCAAAATCCATTTTAGAAAAAAATCCAAATGTAAGCTGCTTAATTGGTTCTGGGTTACAGAATGCACTGAAACATGGAATTCCAAACTGAAGACCTGCAACTTTTTTTATTGTTGTAATTTTTGAATGTTTTCAGTCAGTTTTAATATTCAGGGTTGCTGCAGTCACGGAAAACCTTGGAAAGTCAGGGAATTCCATGTACCCCGGAAAAGTCAGGGGAATAAAAAAATATATATTTTTTGAATCACCATACATACTTATGAAACAACAAATTTTTTTCCCAAGCTGTTAAAATATAAATTTTTAAATTTGTTTTAGAAAACGTTTGTTTTCTCCTGTAAATTTTAACTGTCACGTTGTAAACACAACAGACAAGACGACATTTAATAAATACCAATAGTCATCACGTTTGTCGTGATATTAACTAATCGATAGGCACTGATCTTGGAATAGCATGTCGCTGTGATGTACATCGAGATATATAATTTGGCGATTTTGACACTACCTAATTGATGCAAGCAATAGATGGAAAAATTCTTGTAACTTTGGTGGCACTCTGTGATTATAGCCTAGCTGTTTAAGCGTTGCAAGTAAATAAGGAAAACATTTTAAAAGAGGCTCAGAAGGAAGCCCAATTATTAAAAGATAAAAAATTTTCAGTTGCCAGGCAACCACCTTAAAGTGTTGTGAATTTTTTGTTTGCCTACTTATCACAAGTTTTTTATTTTTGTTGTATGGGGTCGTATGTATAGACTTGTTATCAGCCTTTTTGAAATGTCAGAAATACTGTACATTGTAGTAACATTTTATATATTCAGTATTTAAAATTTGCAAAATAGCAACTTTACCATTACTTCTTTAAATGTGTTAGTACTTTTTGAATGTAAACTTTTTATAATTGTGTGTTTATTCATTTGTTAGTCTATGAATATTAAAAATGTATTTTTTTGTACATTTTTGACTGTTAATTAATTTATTCTACTTTAAGTATAAATGCATGCCAATAACAAGGGTACTTAAGCTAATTAATGCTAAGAGATTAACTTTCTGAAAGGTCATCTCTTATGCAAATTATCAGATAGTCGTGCTGCAAATATGATGGGACAAAATTGCAGTTTATGAACTTTCCAAAATAAGTTACCTACTACGATTACAATTATGTGTAATGGTCTGGAAAAATTTTCCACATTGACTGTAAAACCTGGAAAAGTCAAAATGTGTAGCAACCTGATATTTTCCACGGGATATTTCTCGTAGATTCCACCACCCTCCTGGCGCTGTCCAAGGTGCTTGGCCACTTCTCTCTCAAGGAGATGAAGGAAGCTGTCATCCCAGTTTTTGACAGCAAGGTCACCTTCAGTGAAGTGAGGAAAATCATGCTCAAAGAAAATTTGTCTATGTCAGCCAAGTGGACGCGAGAAGTTGTCCTGAGAAAAATGAGCGTGAGTACAGCAGTAATTTATTTCTGTAGTTAGATTTACCAGATATCTTCGTTCACCAGGACATGACCTCATTTCATAACGTTTTTGATAATTGTTTACTCTAGGGCGCCACTAGAGGGGGGGGGGGGGGGGAAACAATATCTCGGTATTTTCCAATATTCTCTTGAAATGAAAAACAAATAATTGTAGAAATCAGTCTTGGCCCCGGCCGTAACATACAGACATTAAAGTCCCTGTCGTTTTGAAAACAGTTTTGGCTACATTTTATCCCTAAGGATCTCTGGAGAACCACAGAATAAAGTTGCAGATAGTATCGAGTAAACCTCCTATGGAGGTTGCCCTCGGCTACTCTATTAAAACATAGAATAAATTTACGTCACTATATTTACATTACTGGTAATATTGACCATAATTTTACACCAACCCTTAACCCAAAAAAAAATTTTCACACGTGGTTGGAAAATTAGTATCAGCGTATACCAGGATTCAAGTATGCCATTGCCCGTTTTACTGCACAGGTGAATCTTAAAGAAATGGTTAAGTATTTGGTGTGATGGTGTTAATTTCTTATAATATTACAATGTACCTACCTCCACAGAATGATTGGATATAAAACAATGAGCTGAATATCTCCTTTTTCAGGGATTGATTAATTTAATTTTTTTGTGTGGTGTACAATACAGTATAGCTCTTACGCACTCAAGCAGATTGAGACAGGAAGGTATCCCGAAGTAAACAAGAGAATGAAAGGGAACGCTCTTGGCTAATTGAGATGTGGTTTAATGGCCCCTAATATGCTGCCAAATTGAGTATGTTTACATGGCATGGCGATTGATTCAAAATGAGTGTTTGAACTCTGGAGTATTTATTTATCAAATGTGAAGTGTAGGTCTGTGTAGGGTAATACAAACACACTTAGAATGTTTTGTAGTGTTTTATTTTTATTTGTCCCATTTTGTTTTTTTTTTTTTAGGAGGAACACAGACATTATCTGCAAGACAAGATTTTTTATTTAAAATTACTTGGTAAGCTGTAAAGTATTTTTCTGTCCATAGTGTGTGCTATGCAGTGTAAAAACGGTTGTTAGTTGTAATTTGTAGTTAAAAACTTCAGTACCTGCACATTATATATTGGTTGACTGAATATTTGTACATTACCTATTTATTAATTGAAGATCATTTCTAATTTATTCAAACGAAGTAGTACTTTATACGTAAAGTATTGCATTGTGTATTAGGTATTTACCTAATTGGGAGAGGCAAAAATTGTTGTTTTATTTTTAATCAATGTCTGTGTAAAAATTTAAGGTTTAAAGGTTTTTATTGTATTGTTCCCTTTTCTGTTTACATGATTTAAAAAAAAAAAAGATAGAATACCGGCTTATCTTCAACACAGAAGGAAATTACATGTAATTAATTGTGTAGCTTACTTCCTGATGTTAATAGCTTTCAGATAATTGAATTTATCCCTGCTATCACTATCTTTCAATTATAAGACTGTCATTTATACCTGGTGATTCATGATGAAGTGAAATAAATAAAGGCATTGATTACAGGTATTTTTTAATGGTTGCCAGCCTTTACGATGGATGTTCAAATACACCAGCTCCAGTGGCAATGCACGTGTGATGTGTGCTGTAACAGCACACCATTCAGAATGTTTACATGTTGTTTTATTATACTTATTTTGCAGAGATTTGTTTTTAATATTAATTTTAATTATTGTAATGTTTAATACTAAAGTTATCCTAGTGTTTTAGCAAGCTACCCATCATTAGGAGTGTTGATTCATCCTTGTTTGCAGTTTAACTTCTCCTAGTTTGTTCATTATATTTATTTTTTATAATTGAATCATTCTTTTTTGTGCTGAGTCTGCACTCTCAAATTTACAGAACACGGTTAACCAGGTAGAAATTATGTCATCCAATATTTCTCATAGGAATGTTTCTCTGTGGTGCCTTACCCAGTTTGAATTGGAAGTTTCCGGTAATTGCATGTAGCACGGGCCGTGCCACGAGTCATGTACAGCACGCTTCACGTTGGTGTGGTCTTGCGCAACGTAATTACTTACGTCTCATGTAACCCCCAAGTTTTATTCCAAGTTACGTCAGTCATCAGCTCGTAAGTAAACTCCACTTTTTCATGAATCACCTTGTATGATTCAATGTAACAAAGTTTTCATGAGAAAGCAATTTCAAACAAAATTTTTACATTTTTCAAAATGTGAATATGTTATGTCTTGTCTACAGTCATCATAAAATTTCATTACGAACTCGTAACTTTCTTGGTGTACACGTCTGACTAGTGTTTCCTGAAGTCTATTCCTGGTTAGATCCGATGTGGGATTTTTCATATTGTTAAATAATTTATTTGTGATCATAGTTCTGTGTTGAGGTCTCTGCAGCATCATACTGCAGAAGGCAGAGGAAATCGCTGCGGGATTATCTTTCCTCATTTGCTCAGGGTTCCTTCACCGAATTGTGGCCTGGGGGGGGGGGGGGTAAGAATTATTTCAAATGCATGAAACATAACTTTTGGTCGAGAAGGAAGTGAAGCAGATTGATCCTTTGACCCAGACGTGGCTCTGCACGCGAGGAAACGCTGGACTTCGTGGGAGCTCAAGGATATGTTGGAGGCAGAAGACCGCTGGGTAGAGGAGAACATATTGCGCAATGAAATCCAGCACTGCTTCACTAGAGAAAATTTATTTGGGGTTAGTATGAAGTGATCAGTGACAATACCTAATTGGTTTTTGTCTGACAAATATGTTTTTGCAATTAATTTGCCACGCAAGATATTTGTGTTGTTGCTTAGGAGTGAAGTAGAATTGAAAAAAAATATATATATATTTTTTTGCTATATAAAAATGAAAAAAAAAAATGGGTTCGCTTAGAATATAATTAGAGAATGTTCTGCTTCTGTTGGTTGGATATTACATCACACATCACGCACAGAGGCTTTATCCAATGGGAACTTTCAAGATTATCGTTAGCTCCATAACTCTTGGATGCCAAACCAATTCTCTTGAAATTTTATTCTTCCTGGAGGTTGGTATAGAACTAGTACCCCTGGCAGATGAGCACAACGCGGTAGCGATCATGACTACCACAGCCCCCATTAAATTTTAAGTGCTTGTATACTTACTTGTGTGCTTATGTTGTGTAAGTTACATTGAATTATCATTATCATTTTAACCAACCTCAGTTGTTTGCATGTGGTGAGCAAGCCCCCTAATCTTACCGTGTCTTTGTACCACTCTTCTTTATCAGTTATATTGAATGTGTATTGGAGTCCTTTCAAAATTATTTTTTTCCTGTTACCTATACCTTTTTTTTTTTTTTAATTATTGATAAAAGTTAAGACAAATTTTTAACCATGTAATGGCATTTTTTTTGGTACATTTCTAAGGTTCTCCAGTGTGAAAGTAAATTGCCCATGTTTGGATGTTTTGGACACTTATGCATCTAGAAAGGCTTTATAACTAGAGTACAGAATGGCGGAAAGGCTCTGAACGTAGATCTGAAACTACAGGCAACATGACACTCTCTCCGCTTGACCGACCACTCGTGCTTTAACTATCGCCACGTTAATGCGGTCCGTGGTGATTGATCGATCAGATTACTCACCTCTCACCAAAGCCATCCGGATTCGATTTTTGGCAGGGTCAAATTGAGAATTTTTTACAACATGGCGGACGCTGCCTTGTGCCAGTGGGTTTTCTCTGGGTTTATTTATTTATTATATTGACATTCCGTTGAGCCTGGCGTCTGGTTGACACCATAAGGCTATGGAACACGTCATTTATGTCATGAATTCAGGTTGGTACCACTGAAGATGACATTCGGCCAACAAAGGGCTGCAAAAATAGGTAGTGTTTTCGTGTGTGCGGGTCAGCAAACAGATCAGAATGTGTAGTCAGATCGATGTATTAAAAACGTTTCAGTAATTAACTACAATTTACATATTTACAGTTTACATATCCAGAACGTGCTACAATCCAAACTGATGCATTGATACACTGAAATATAAATTACCAGAAAATAATATGTACAGAGCTTTGAAAGATAACAATTTTCCGAATTTTTTTATACATATTTAGTTTTAAGTTTAATAAATATACAGAAATTTTTCATACACACACATCTGTTATAAATGTTTGCACATATAACAATTACATGATATACACAGTATGGAATAAAATATGTACTCTACAGATATGTACTTAAATACTTAAGAATACTGTAGAAAATTGAGCAGGACTTATGATATTGCTTTCGCCTCAGTAGACATTGCATCTACACAAAGGAAATCTGAAGTAACCTTATCCATCTCAGAATGCTTCTTCCCCCCTTTTTGCAGTATATTCCTTAAACTCTTTTAAATTGTAGAATGGATGACATGAAAGTATAATTTTTTACAGTAGTTTTGTATCTTAACTTTTCATTTACATTATTTTATATGGTCACGTATTAAAAAGTATTCTGCCAGTATGTTGAAATTCTATTTCAGATTGATTGGTGGTGTATTGTGTGAGTCTCAGTTTATTACAGTCTCTAGCATTGTATTCATGAACGCTTCTCCGGTTTTCCTCGCCTATTTATTCCATAAATCTCCCGTCTCATGTCCCCCCTTACTGTTTCTAATGACCCTGATGCTGATGAGAAGTTTAAGCCATGATTCACTATCTTATTCCTTCACTGCCACATTAAGTAATGAGTAAGACGTTCTGCACTAATATGTGATCATTGTCATTTTTAGTAAACCAGGAATTATATACTAGATGAAAACCAATCATGATTTTTAACCATAATCTACTGTTGCAGTCACTGCCGCAACTGAGCGACAGTGAAAACCAAGTAACTGCAGGGACTATTGCAAAAAAAATGGACAAACAATAAAAAAAAATACAGTCAGAAAGAATGACAAAACCACTACTATTAAAAATATCAACATTTATTAAGATGAAAGTAGCTAAACCATGGTCAAAATTTAAGTTTTAGGTGGGGCTTATAAATGATTTATTAAAGAGTTTTTTTTTTACTCTCCAAGTGAGGTCACCTCGAACTTTTTTTCTTTGGGCTATTCCATACCCCGAGATCCCTCTGTAAGAACCCTCTCAAAAATATTAGGGCCCACAAAGACTAGGTACGCCACTGATTACATAATGGCTGCAAATGCCAGCAAGGTACTGTCATGGCCACATCCTAAGTGTCCTTATGCTAAGCGGGGGTTCGCGTCGATACATGTACCGAGATTAATTTGTGGGTGCCACCGTGCAAGGGGCACGGACCCGGGAGAGACTTTTTCAGGGCCGTGACGTCACCCATGTGAGGCATGATTTTAACCCCCAAAAGCCAATCCTAGTACTCGCCACTGGTCTGCTCTCAGTGTCGGGCATGCTCTTCACCTACGCAGTGGGCTCTTACGGCGTCCCACACGCTGTCACACTCAGGATGTTGAAATAAACAAATACAAATAAAATCGTATGCCCTGGTTTATTAGTTGCTACTTCGCCTACACCTTTGATTATATCACACAACGCCTGCGGCACGAATCGGTTCACGTGGTGCGACCGGACCACGTGGTCACACTCTACAATTAGGTAACTGGCGTAAAAAGGACCATAGTGGTCACTCATACAATTATTTAAACAGTTTTCCCGACCGAGAGAAGCCCCGAAGAATTACGAACGAAAGATTTAAGATGATTAAGATTTAACAGAACTACTTAGCAGTGCAGTCAAGCGGTGAGGTCCCCGGGGTGCTGATGCGTCTGCTCTCGGTTGGTGCTGGTGAAGAACTGGGCTGAGCTCAGGGCTCTGCTCGCCTAACATGGCGTCTTCGCGCCGAACCAATTACCGTTATACCTATTTACGATGACGTGCCTCAGGAAGCTGCAGGTAAAACATGAATCACTCTTAATAATTAGATTACACCTAATGCATGAAAAAAAATATTAACTAAAATTACAACAATTTATTATTCATGATAACCAGTCCGGCTTCGGCGGACTTCGGTTCGCCTCGTGCTTGTTCGGTACGTCTTTTCGTTGTTTATGCCTTAGCTAACTATTAATTACTTAAAGTGCATAAAACACTCTCGGCCGATCTGCCGTCACACGCCACTTGGGGGAAAATAAGCAAAAAAGAATTACAATGTTTATCTCTAGTTAAAAGGGTGTGTTGCACTGCTGCTACAGCGCCCTCTTTGACGTCTGTGGCGCCTTATTCAAACACAACCACCCGACCACATATTCAAGATGGAGCGGCTGCCATTACGGGAAGTGGGACGGGGGGTGAGGGTAAAGGTGGCGGTGGCTGACCAGGCTTCTGGGGCACAGGCCCGGTTCACGTCTACATATTCAGTGGCTGATCGTAACAAATTTCCTCTCTTCTTTTGTGTGGTTGTTAAAGCCTGCACATACCCGCACATGGCTACAGTTTGAACACGGACTGTGTGTAGGTGTTTCAGGTGATCTTGCAGCAGGGGATATTCTGGATACTGATCTGCTTGAAATCGAAAAATTTGGACAAGGGCATTAAGTACCATTCGCCGTTGTACTTCGCCTACGTTCCCGGGGATGTCTACTTGTTCACAATCAGGACAATTCCGAAGGACGTTTTCAAGGTGAGGGTGCACAGAGTAGCCATTTTTGTAATCCGTCAGGCACTGTGCCAATTTCCTGTTTTCTTTTGTGTGTTATTGTGGGGTAAGGTGAACGCAGCGACAAGTCAGTGTCCTTGCGTACCAGAGGAAGCGGGTTCGAAACCTTATCGGGCCATCCTGTTTTCATTTTTGTTGGTTTTCCAAGGCCATACCTGGCAAATGTACCTTTCGAAAGATCATTTTAAATTTCTCCCTCAGTATACTTACCTGTTCTCTGTAGACTGTTAAACTCAAATTTAAAAAAAAAACAGACCCTAGTTATTTTGAGTTTTTAATCATTATTATATTTTTTTCTTGGGTCTTTGCTATAATGTGAATGATTTGTTATACACAGATAACGTACATTCACTTAAGTTATACCGCAGAATATTGGAGAGGTTTTGTAATTGTAATAAACACTATTTCAGTAGTTAGATACAAGAAAAAAGAAAATAAAAAAATAATTTGTGCATTCAAACAACTTACATCACCAAGGGGTTAAAGCAGTTACATTATCATTATCAACATGCACCACTTCATTTGTAGTTTGTAGTTCCAGGTGTTGTTACAGTTCACCTTGCATCACTTTTTTTTTTTTATTTCCCCATCCCTTGCAACCACTACTGCATTAGTTACTCAACACTGCTTGCATATAAGCATATAATCATCAATGTTTACAACAGATAATAACTGACATGTACAGTAGTGAGGATTTCTGTAACTATTTTTGCAGAGATTATAAAAAGATCATATTGTACTTATTTTTAATAAATTGAGATCAAAAACTCTTTTCTGTAAATAACAAAAATTAATACCATGAATTCTAAATAAACATTACCTAATAATTAGTACATAACTCATGTACCTGTTATTCAAGTACAGTTATTACCTGTTATTCATAAACCGAGTTTTAATTAACCGAGGTTCTGTGTTACAGAGCTGCTCGTAAATGCCATTACCAGCAAGGACTGTTGAAACATTTGTTGGAGGACTTAGAAAATGATCCACCTGTTGTTGAAAGCCTAAAGAAAATTAACCTGAAAGATTAAATTTTCTGTTTGGCGTATAATAGAGTGATATGAAAGAATCTACACCAAAGAAGAGCTGGAAAAAAATATCACCCCCAAAAAATTATACCATTGGGTAAACTGTAAACCTAGATGATTTTATAATTTTATCCTTGTTACGTGCGATGTTGCTTATCCTAGGTTGCTGCAGTCCACATTCACTTGGTTAATTGGAACTCTACTCTATTAGTCAAAATGAAATAGTTAAGATTTTTTATGGTTTGCTTAATCATGACTTCTTGTCCGAACAAGTAAATAATTTCAACCGTAATTCGTTTACAGATATTTGTCAAGACTTTCAAACTTCCTGAATATTGTCGTCATCTGTTGGTATCAATGGTAATCATGGAAACCACGTTGTGTTGCAGTTACTGACTAAGTCAGTTCTGGGGTACAGCAAAGTACATAAGTGTTTGCTGACTGGACACTCTGTCAGCTCACTGTTCAAGCTCTTGAAGAACAAAGAACAGAAAGCTGTCAGTTGGAGGGACGTGGACGAAAAATTTCTCTACCGCAGTCTCTCAAAATGTAAGTTCTACTGCTTATCCGTTGCAGCAGCGCTCCCTGAAAAAATAATTCGTTGTTGGACTAGTTATCTGTGAAGTACTTCTAACCGTTATTCAAAAATACACTAAAAGAGTTCTATTGGAACAACCTTTCTGACTATCTGAAGGAATTCTTTCGTATAAAAGAAGGGGGGAAAATTTAGATTATAGTTAAATGAATGTTTTTTTTTTTTTGTTTATCAAAGCAATTATTGTCACTTTAAATTTAATTTACATGACCAAGAATTAATTTAAACCATTCTTTTGTGCACACTACTTCATGGAATGTATTTTGTATTATTTTAATTTTAAAAATTTAGTCAAATTTTTTCTGAAACTATTTAAAATTTATGTTGTTAGTAATGTATGTGTGTGTGAATTTATATTAGTGTAAATATTGATATTTTATATATCCCGTGGCTCTCGACTCCATGTGTGATCCAGGGAAAAAAAACCTAAAATAATGAATAAATAAAGTAATAAGTAAATAAACTGCGCAGTGCACAGCCTGAAATAGTGAGCGTAAGGGAAAAAAATATTTGAAGACTTATCAGGCCTATTTCTTTAGCCTCAAGTGCTTGGGGCCAGTTTCATGTACATGGTTAAGGGATGTGTTGTGGTGAATTACTCTATCTAAAGGCTTGTAGGGCAATCACCCTCGCATTGGGCCTTTTTGTCGTTATTTTCAACATTCATTTGGTATAATTTTTATTTTGAATATAACCCCCAATTTTTTTTTCTTCAGCAAGTACAATATTTGCAGTCCTTCGGCATATGGTGATACCCTTTAGTTAACTCTTATACTCAGTTTATAGATTAGTGTACCTATCACTTTTACATCCAGTTTGTCTCATGTTAATTTTGATGAGAAAAGTTAAGTTCAAGATTAAAATAATCTTTATTATATAGGTGTTACTTTTAGTATAATTTGGGAAATTCTGCATTCCATGTACTTGAAGTAATGTCAATTTCCTAGGCTTAGCTAGGAGTATCCCTGTGAGTTAATATTTTTGTTGGTTTAGGACTTGACGATAGTAAAACGTAACTCAAGCAAGCATTTTGTTCATGAGCCAGTGTTTGCTGTTAGTGCTTTGGATGATGCTGCTGTTCTAATTTCTGCTAGAGAGTGTGAATATGTTGTAACACGGTGCACAGCCACCAAAATCCCTCTTCGGTTTGTGTTCAGTTGAAGTGGTCGAATCATCGAGAGGCTTGAACTTCGTCCAGAGCAGAAAGAGGCAAACGTACGCAAAAAACTGCATTGGCGAGGATCCTCCGGTTATAGATAATTTTGTCATTAAGGTTAGTTATGGTTTCTTGTTGAATTATTTTATTTGTTTACTGACTGTCGCTCAGTAGTAATTAACTACAATGTTTACAAATTAATCAATATATTATTCAGAACCTGAAATATTAAGTTAAAAATGGGTACATTTTGAACTTTGCAACACTGAAAAACCTGTTTAACTGATTACAAATGCCAGTTGGATGTGTAACCCTAAGTCATTCATTCTTCTGAGGACTCTTCTCCAGTGATCTAGTTGTGGGCTTTTCCTGGCCAGTCAACCTCTTGTTGGCTTCTGGCTGGAGGTCAGGTCCGAGGAAACGATGAAGTACTCAATGTTTGGGCATGCCTTTACGCAGCCATCTGCAGCGAGGCATACCGTCACGTCGGGCATTTCCAACAGACATGGCATTAACCAAGAAGCCATCAAGTAAGCTGCATCCGAATACTAGCCTAATGAATTCCTTAGCCAACGGATCCACTAAAAGTGCATCATACTGTACGCGACCATCTTTGCGTTGCTTCCGAATTCTCACAAGCGATGCTGACGCATCCCTACATGCGTCCACTAAAATCCAGGTGTGCGACTCGCGCATCCACTGATGCGTCCCTACATCCATTACCATCGAAATCGTGTTTTATATTGTTTGTGTGTAATATTATTTTAGATTATTGGCATAAGATCTGTTTAAAACAGTATAAGCATATTTGATAACTCACGTAGAGACAAATAAAAATGTCAATAAAATTACCGAAAGGCAAACTTAAACTTACAGAGGTATTTAATGCTCATTATAAGATGAGATTCATAAAATTTTTATTTTGCTAAAAAACATTACATCCATACTACATAAAATATTTTTAATCTGTCATTATTTTATGTTTTGCTGAATATTTGTAGATATCACAACTTGAAATAGCTACGTGACTACCAACTGTGAATAGGTGGCGCTAGCA
This sequence comes from Bacillus rossius redtenbacheri, assembly GCF_032445375.1. Taxonomy (NCBI): domain Eukaryota; kingdom Metazoa; phylum Arthropoda; class Insecta; order Phasmatodea; family Bacillidae; genus Bacillus; species Bacillus rossius. Next base: position 27,108,733 of record NC_086337.1, on the reverse strand, counting down.
GTAAAAAGTATTCGGATTCTATCCATCCATTAGAAAGCTTCCTTTAATTTGTTGCTGCATTTGCTAAGGGATGTAAGGACGCGTTTGCTATGGACACGTCCCTATGTATTCGGATACAGCTGTAGTCTTCTCTAAGAAGCAAGTGGGACTGGAAGGTTGAGAAGTGTGTGTTTGGCGTTCATCGACATGGTTTCGAGAAGGCCTTTGAGGGCGTCTACACTTGGAGCTCGCGGGCTGGATTGTGCGTGCAGGCGTCCGTGCCGGGTTTATTTTGGGTTCTGCTCTTTTTTTTTTTCCCCCTCAGGCTGATGACAACAAGTGGAAGGGTGGTCCGGTAGTGCCCCACTTCATGGGGAAAAACTTTGACACAGTGTTGATCCTGAAGTCGAAGCACGTATCGTACACTGTGGAGAAGCTCATTGTGTATGGGGTCATCACCTCGCCAGCTCCGCCCCATTTCGAGAAACTCAACTCGATTGGCAGCAACGACTTGCTGATAGTGCCCGATGAGTCCGTCTTGGAGGAAGAAGGTGATTGACTTCTAAATTATGCGTAGGGCTTACAAGAGGACGGAGTTTTAATGCTTATTCGTGATAAGTGCCATTTGCCTGCATTTATTTTATTTCTTACCTGACTACTTTATTGTGCATTTTATTTTATATATAAAGACATAGTTGGAGTCTAGTAAGACCTCAAATTTAATATGTACAGCTTTATTATGTTTTTAGTCTATTTAGTGTTGTATATTTTACTATGTTCACTATTTTAATGTGTTGTACTGATGGCTTTTTATCTAATTTTAAAACTGTGTATAAGTATTTATTAAATTGTTTGTAACAACCAATATTATTCAGGATGTATGTGAATGGAAAATTTCAAACTAGGGATAGTGTAAATCAACGGCGGGAATGCGACCGTGTAGTGAGCCGTGGAACATTTCAAACCAGGCCTTAACATTGGTTTATTCTGGAAAGGGGGGGGGGGGGGGGGGGGAACAGTGGCATGCTTCTCCTCCTTCCCTGAACGAACCCTGAATAATTTTCATATTTTCTCCTAATTACTAATCATATTTTTCTAAACTTACTAACGTATTTTACTGCAGTGCTATAGATAATAAATAGGATGTTTTTGAACCACAAATAAAATGTACTAAATATTTCAATTATGAATTTACTAAAATTGTGTTAGAAAAATTAATTTGGCTCTCCCCTAATCCCCATTCTGGATCCGTCCAAGGGCCTTTAACTGTAATTACTTATGTGACGTAAAAAAAAATAGTGGGAGTCCAATTTTTTAAAACACACAAATACAGTAGAGTCCTGAAAGGGTGTCTGAGTTTGTGAAAATGCCGGGTTATCGGGAATGGGGTTAAAAAAGAATGAGTTTGAGTATTTCCTCAGAAAATACAGTCCTGTAATTGTATGTATGTATTGTTTGCTTGAGAGTACAACAGAGAATAAACTGCCCAAATACTGTTAAACAAAGGAAAAGTATGTACTTTATGAAGGCATAGAGCCTTGTTGACTACATGAAAATGAAAATTAATGAATACACAGCGTGCAGTAATTTACCTGATAAGATAAATCTCAGAAATATACTTTATAAAGGCATAAAGCTGTCTAATGAAAATTAACTAGCAGACTTTTCAAAAACTTTTTAAAGAAGTGTGTAATGTCCTCTGCACTCTGCGTTTTGCTGCTTCATCATGAAGGCGATGAAGGAACAGAAGTCCATTACCAATGCACCTTGTTCAAAATACTGAAAGGCAGTTTCAACAGCTTTTAGTCTATGTGATATTTTAGGAGCTTGTACGGTGGAGTCCTCAATGTCCAACGTCTTCATCATTTTCCGGCATTGTTTTATTAACTGTAACAGCAGCAACAATTTCTGCATCGGACATAATGTCTTCTTCAGTATCATTCTGGAACCACTGTTCAATGTCATTTTCATCGACTTCTGCACATCCAGGAACTCTTTTCAGGAGGTCGAGTAAGTTTAAATTTTCTGCATCATCATGTTCAACGAACACATTTCCCTCGTGATCAAGGAGTTTTTTCCAGGAATGAACTAGTGTTAATGAGACTCTTAACTCGTTCCAGGCATTCGCCACCCATCCAACAACATCCGATAGGTTAATTTTCTTTTTTCTTTAAATTCTGGTTAAGACCTTGACCATTATCGTTTGCAGAAAGAAGGCAGAATAGCAGCTTGCGCCTATATCTTTTCTTGAGACTTACCAAAACTCCTTGGTCCATTGGGTGGCATAATGATGTGACTATGGGTGGTAAAAACATTGCTAGTATGTCTCCATTTTTTAACTCTTCAATGTCTGGGTGCGAAAATGCTTTGTACAAAATCAGAATAGCCTTCCTTGGCAGGTTTTTAGATTTTAAAAACTGCTCCACTGACAAAACAAATGCTTCCTGGAACCATTCTTTGAAAATTGCACAGCTCATCCAGGCTTGTGACAGGTTTCGGTACCAGACTGAAAGTTTATCCATTTCAATGTGCTTAAACACACGTGGTTTCTTTGATTTTCCTATGAGACCAAGTTTTAATTTATGCTCACCTGTTGCATTACTGCATGCTAGGATTGTTACACTAATTAGCATGCCGTTCTCCTTTGTTTGGCGAAACCAACTGTAAAGTGTTTCATTTACCTCAATAAAGTCACTTCCCTTCATACTTTTCCTTTCTTTTCAATTTTTCTGTACACATTCTCTCAACACACCCTGACTCGATTTCCGTCCGCTTCTTCTTCCAGTCTCCAATCGTATTTTTGCCAACTCCCAAGTCCTTAACCTCTGCACCGACACTTTCTCCCGTATCCAGTGTCTTTAATGCCCGCAACTTTTGTTCTACGGACAAGTTCACTTTTTTTCTTTTAACGGGAGATGCCATTGCAGAGTACTGTCAGCACCCACGAACTGTGAAACGGTTCTGGACAGGACAGTACAGTATGCACAGTCATTCACATCGAGTTGCGCAACGCGGTTAAGAAATCAACTAACCCTAGCGCAGGCTGCAGGCAGACTGCACGGCAGAGCGCGGCCGGCGCCAGACACGTGGTGGAATGGGAGTGTGGCGCGAGACGAAGGAATGCGTGACCTTGAACGTTTTTTTTCCCCATGCCAGGGTGTGGCCGAGTTATCCGGACTGCCGGGTATCGAGTGCTGAGTTTTCGGGACTCTACTGTACTCGCAAATTTATTTTTATTGCTCTGAGTTGTGAAACACACTTATTGAAAATGAGTGTGTTGCAAATGTGCACTAAATAATAGCAGAAATTGTGTGTCATAGGCATTTCTTTAATAATATGCTATATTAATGAATAAACAGAATTTAATGAATAAGAAACATTAACACTTAAATCTACTGGCGGACAAGGTGAACAGCCGTAGTCCGCCCATAAACATCTGAACATGGCTGGCTCACGTGACGTCAAAGAACAGAATGTGCCACCATTGGGTGGATTAAAGACCCTTTAGTGTAAACAATTTTATACCACACAAATGTACTTTTTTTTAGGGATTATAAAATAAAATTTTAGGATGGCTACACCTGTGGCTCAAAAAATATTCTCCCCAACTACAATGAATTATAAATATTTTAGTTGTGAAAATTCACATTTTTTTTCTTTACATTATTCTGAGATATTTGTATTAACCATCCTTTTAGCCTTTGAACAAAAACAACTTAGTATTAAATAATAACCAAACTTTTGTATGAAAAAAATTCAGAGCACTATAATGTAATTTCTAGGGACTGTGAAAACACTTTGTATTGTACTAACAGGTTTTTTTTAATTAATGAGGTTTCACTGTACTTGCAAAATAAGTGTATTTTTTTCTTCTGGTGTTTTGTTTGATCCTTGTAGATATCTGCGACCATGCCAAAATTGGTAAAGTGCCGGATTTTATTTTTTAACTGCTTGTAACATTATGTGAAAGTTATAGTTTGTTGTATTGGGGCCGGTATGCATTGAATCTCACTTAGCAAGCATTAAAATATTTAAATGCTTAATCTGCATTTGTAATGTGTGAAGTACTTATAGTGTAAATAAGCAGGTGGATCTGGTCAATGTATCAAATATAGAAGTTATTGTTTCCTGGAGGATATCATTCCTTGAAGAAAAATTTATGAAACTCAAGTTGCGTTCTTGATAACGTATGACAATCTTGTAAATCAAGATGACATTTTAAGAAAGGTTTTAAAATTTTTACCCAACAAATTTTTTTTTTGTTTGTGAATTTACTGTGTTTACATAATAGTTTTTGGTAAACATACATACTGTATTGTCCCGAATATATGCGGGCTCGCACATATAAGTCATTGTGTTGCTTTTCATTTTTAAATTTGGGGAATAGATTCAGTACTTTTAAAAACATATAAAAAATAAATTGCTTGCAAATAATCAATGTACTTTGTGAAAACCTGCTGGTTACATGACTACACATCTTCAAACATAGTTTGTACACAAATTATTTTTAAGTTAGGGTTACACACCAGAATTACTCAAATATTTCTTTAAATGAAATTTTTAAACTTTGAACTTGGTGGTATAAACTTAACACTTGCAGTAACTATCATTGTCACCATCTTTGCAGCTCATGTTCTATTCACTGCTAAATGCACTTCCTTCTTTGCTGGCAACATTTACCTGGCGAACAAACAACTTGCAACTCGTCAATTTGTATGTTACAAATGTGTTATTCATGTCAAGAATAATCAACGTTGTAAAATTAAAAAATAAAAATTCCGAAATGCAGGGTAAAATAGACATTTTTTTAAGGTATATAATGTATATATTGTTTTCATACTATTTATAAAATGCCTGTATAAAAATTGGGTGTGCATTTTTCTTCATAAATTTAAGGAAAAAATTTCCATCTTATATTAAGGACAATACGGTAATATGTAAACAAAGTGTTGTTTGAGTGGATTGTGTATGTAAAGTGTAAGCACAATAGATGACAGGTGCTACATAGACTAGTCTCTTGAAAACAGAACTTTGTAATTTTAAGCTAGATAGACTGCTATTCAAACTATTGCCCTTAACCTTTTTGGCATAATGAAATTAAGAGGTGTTGCAAAAAAACTTGATTAAATAAATTTAGAAGTACCGTAGGCCAAACAAATTTGGATTACAGATCAGTGAGATCAACAACCTATAAATTTGAAATCATATAGTTGCTCACACTTCAAATTTTTTATTGGCAGAACCCGAAGTAGAAAATTAAATTTTTTTTTGTAGTGTAAATTCTTGGTGTGTACTATCTAGTGCATTGACACCAATCTGAACACTTTCAAAATCAGTCTTTTATAATTAATGCTGTACAATTTTTCAAATACTCCACAGAGATGCAGCATACTATTTTTTAAATTGGCGCTTAAAAAAAAAATTGGAACCGATATGCTGCAATCTTAACAAATTAAACTTTATTTTTCTCCCCCACATTATTCCTGTGCTTACTTTGTCTTGTAATCTCCTAAAATGATTACAGTGTTTTATCGCTTAATGGTCGCACGCGCGTAATCGTCGCAACCATATTTTAGGCTGTCAAAATTGGGATAAAAAAACTTCTCTTGTAAACGTCGCATAATGTTTTTGGTCCCGCTAGTATATGCCGAGCGCTTTGTGTAGGTATTTTTTCCATATAAAACGATGTATTTTAAAGTAGAAATCTAATATTTATTCGGTCATTACCACTTACCTAATAAATTAACGGAAAAATACAAAGTTGTTTGACGTGTAAATTTTCTTATAAAGACGTTTTTAAACGTTATTTCCTTTATCTGATTGCGTCGCCGCTTTGTAGGTATAATATAAAATTTGTTTCAGTCATTACAACTTATTTATTTAATTAACGGAAATACAAAGTTGTCTGACACGTAAATTTTCTTTTAAAGACGTTTTTAAACTGTATTTCCTTTATCTGATTGTGTTACCGCGGCGTACCGCTTACAAAAATGTAGCCAGCGAATCATTCATGTTTGGTTATGTTGCTTCCCGTATAGAGCGCGCGCATGTAGTCGAATATCGATATCTCGCCGATTGGATGCAATGCGCGCTATCTGTCCGGCGCCGAGTTAACTACATTTGATAGCCCGCATTCTTTCGTGGCAAGTGTGTACTACGACATGTTAGTTCATGTCAGATTCAAGTGGCTTGCGTTCGCGTTACAGTTTTGGTTTTTCTATTTAAAGTTGTTTGAAGAAAGGTTTTTGTTTAAGGAATTATTAATATTGATTGTTTGGCGTTCTCTTGTATACTCCACCTTTTTTTAAATAAACATACTTTCCATGAACAAGTTTTGTTTTTATGAATAACTTTACCTAACAAAATTTTTTTTTTCCACATAATGGTCGCACCCCTACTTTTCAAACTTGATTTTAGAATAAAATGTGCGACGATTATACGAGAAAACACGGTATTCATTGCATCACAATTTTCACATCCCAGGTGAGAGAATTCAGTGTGTTATAGCATTATTTAGTGACAGGAATTTATGCTGACACTGACTCAGTGTTTCTGTTGCTTTGATGCTAAGATGTTTACAAAACTTGTATGTACTATGTATATGTGTAAAGTTCAGTAAAAAAAAATACTGATTAAACATCTTCAGTTATGGGTCGAATTGTGATAAAAGGTAATGTGTAAGTAATGAATATGTGAATTACCTTAGGTTATCTTAATGTTCATGCATTTGTAGGCATTACCTTAAAAATAGAACAGATTTTATAATAGTCAAAAAGTCCAGTTTTATCTAATAATAATTTCTAGCAGCCTAGTAATCAAGTAATTGATATGTTGTAAGAAGATTCACATTCATACTTTTGCTCTGAAGCCTTGTATTTGATTCTGATCCCAGTTAAAAATTTAAAAAAGTGTAGATTTCAATGGACTGGTAAAATTATACAAAAATTCTCTTCTGTACCTTTATTTTTGTATTTTGTAACAAAATTATTTTACATTCAATAAAAATAATTATTTTGGTTTTTATGGATTTTATGTAATTTTTACAAATGGAAGGAAATAGGGTTCAAAAGGATAGCCCTATTAATTTATTGAAATGTCTTTATTCTATTAAAATTTACATCAATTTAATGCCTTTGAAATAATTCCTGATTTCTACAAATTTTGCCCTTTGTGTCTACCCACTACAACTATCACTAGTCACTTGCGTGCACTGTGTTGCTAACTCCACTTCCTCTTCGCCCACAAAGTCGCCGCACACTGTTTTCACCAACCAATACTTGCCGGCAACACTGCCAAAACTCCGAGTCCAGTATCGCTCCGGGCACTCGCCAGTCTGGCCACCAGCCTCTCGGCTGAACTCCACTCTTTCTCTCTCGCCCCTCTCTGAACTTGCACGCCCTCCCTGAAAGCGTGCCGTCAGTCGCGTTGTGCAAGAGCATGTTGGCTGTATTTGTCGAGAGAACAATTAATTTTTACAAACTCCCAGTCACATTTGGTTTCAAGCATGTTATGCTGCATGAATTAATGTGATTACTGATGGGCGTACCAGGCTATTGGCAGCACTGCTTCGTTAAGATTTTAGTAACTTAAATCAGGGGTCTCCAAACTATGGCTAACGAACACCACCAACCCGACCGGACAAGCCCGATAGTTTTACACTATGTCGGTGTGATGAGCTAGCTAGGTGCTGGCCCTTGGGACTTGGTGGAGGAGTCAGTGTGGCCCTCAGGCTAAAAAAAAGATTGGATACCCCCGACGTAACTGGTTAAAAATGCCATAATGCACTCTTAATTTGTTTTATTTTTACAACTAGATATTGATGGAACCAGGACAAAAAAATGTAAGGTTTAGTCAATTTCTTTCCAGGAAATTGTGAAAAAAAAAAATGAGTTGGTGAATGTAAATGGCCATATCAGAAATGGTGTACATACTAACTGGAGTCTTAAGAGGTCCACATAGTTGGTTGCCCTTGCATAAGAAGAAGATCTTGGTCATAATGTTCGCTGCAATGTTGAAGGCCGTATCACTTCAATATGTACCGGCCAAGCTTCGTTTCCTGGGCCTTTTTTTTTTTTGCTATCGGGAACTTGTTTGCTGGCCTGCTTCACTGAGAGAAAACAGGATACATCTCTCAGTACGTACATAATTGCTAAGTAATTTGGAATCGAGCAATATAATACATAATGGCAAAATATTAATTGCTTTAAGGAGGGTGATTGGAGTGGAGGTTTCTTAATTCTAAAAATAATCTGTAATTTCTGCCAACAAAAAGAAAGAATTTGACAGTAAACAGCAGACAAAGTGATTCTAACACACACACCCCCCTCCCCCTTCAACAATCCCCACTCACCAACTCCTCCAAAATAAAATTGAGCTCCTGATTACTTCAGATGAAAGCTGTAATATTACTGATAAATTCTCAGTGTCTGTACTCTAGTGTTTTCACAAAAGCTTGTTGGTAAAACAAAGACTGCATGGTACAAATTAGCCCACTATGTTTTAAGTTTTTTGTAATTGGCCCTTACTGGCAATATTGACGTACCATAAATGTGTATCCTACCATGGCTGTTAATGGCACATGCCATGTTTATTCCAATTTCTTGTATAATTTCATGATTGCTTTTACATTTTATGTTACATCATGTTTGCAACATTAAGTCACACAAGTGTTAACAGCTTGCAAATAAGGTTCAGTAACAATCTAGTAGACCTGTGTGAAGCTTCGACTAAGTGAATCAATTGAAGCTCTTTTTACATGCTTTATATTATCTTCACCTGTATGTTTGTTTGTCTGTCCATCTGTAACTCTTTCGACTAAGAGTGAGTGGCTCATCACTGTAAAATGTTCCACCAATTTCATTATGTTCGTTAGCCGAGCGGTCTAAGACGCGCGACTTCTGTGACGTCAGCTTTCGGATTCAGCGATCGTGGGTTCTACTCCCGGCCACGCCGAAAATTTTATTTATTTTTTTTTTTTTTCGGTAAATTCTAAGATTATATCCATACATCTAACTGTAAATGATTCGGAGAGACTTTACCATTTCTTTGTGACGTTGCAACTCCAAATAGTTATCTTAGATGGTAATAGGTAGTGTCGGTAACTCATTTCCCTATGATAATTATACATAAATATAGTTTAAAAAACTAAAAATACATGCTTTTAAAGAATATCAAACTAAAAAGTTAAAAATAAATATAGTTTAAAAAACTAAAGAAACATGCTTTTAAAGATTATCAAACTAAAAAGTTAAAAATAATTTTAAAATTTAATTTATGACAATAGTATATAAGCAATACTAGTATAAATGAGAAAAAAGCATGGGGCGCTTAATATACAAAAAATATGGCACAAAGCGCCTCAAGCTTTTTTCTCATTTATACTAGTATTGCTTATATACTATTGTCATAAATTAAATTTTAAAATTATTTTTAACTTTTTAGTTTGATAATCTTTAAAAGCATGTTTCTTTAGTTTTTTAAACTACATTTTTAGTATTTGATTTGACTTTACCACAAAATTTACTAGTCTTTATTTGAAGCTTCAGTTGTAATGCAAAGCTTCACATCAGATGTGAAGCTTCAGGTTTTTTGCAAAACTTAAAAAAATATTGAAAACCTAATAATCACTCATGAAAATATTTAGTTCTTTTTTTTTTAATTTTTGTTACTTAGTAAAATAGTCACTCTGTTTGCTTTTATTAATGCTCAAAATTAATATTATGCATGGTTATTTTATAATTTTTATTGAATGATGTTATATATATAGCCAAATTTGTTAATCATTTTATCTGTTGAACATTACAAATGTTAAACAATTTTTTTTTACTTCAATCCTGTTTTTTTTATAATAATTGTAATACAGTTTCACATTAAACAATATTTGCAATTTGATTTGACTTGCAAATATTTTAAACATTCAATTTGATATTCACTTTTTATCAAAAATCTAGTATTCATATAGGCTTAATGTCTTAGTAACAACATTTTTGACTAAACAACAAATGCGGAAGAATTTTGTTTTACAGGAAAAGCTTTTAATTGATAGAAATATCAAAACATTATATACCATGTTGGGTTCGTGCAGTTTCTCTTAATTATTTTTTAGGGCAATTTCTGTGAATGCTTTTCTATATAAGCACTGCATGTTCACCATTTAAAATATTTCTTTGACTTTTTGCATTGTTTGCTGACTGGAAGATTTAAATCTTTTGCCCAGAAATGTATTCTATACGTCTTTTATAATCATGTTTACTATATATTTTTTCATAAAACTTGGGAATAGGGAGATAAAAGAAATTACAATGCTGATCTTTTAAGTAGGCTTTTGATTAATTATCAAAAATTTAAGTTTTCGATTTAACATACAAAATTTTGCTACAAAAGCAATCTTTGCATAAAGCTGAAAATCTTTTTTCTTCAAATTAAATTAACATTGAAACTTAACTGTGCAATCAATTTTAAAATACTGTATTTATTAACCATTTTTATGAAAGAAACTTGTCAGTTTTTTTCTTTAATGTAAATAATATTTTCAGAAATCATTTTGCTAATGTTCTGAGAACTATTATTTATATTCGTGTTTTATTTGAATGGATGTTATAGTTTTTAATCCAGATATTTAATTATTACTTTAAAATTTACCAAAACATTTTAAGCTTGAATTGGAACAAGCCTTATATCTAGGCAACCGGTAGGTCTTTGTTTACAAACAGGTTGCGTTCACCGATATTACAGGCGTTTGTGGTCATGTTATGAACTTTATTTATCTACATTTTAATTTTGAGAGTTATGGGTTATTGAGGTCATGAACTACTGCACTTTCAAAAAATCCGTCTACCGTAGTTTTGATCCGTTGTGGTTGACGCGAGCTTTAAAGAGGATGGTTTCGTTGTAATTCGAGACTTGCTTCACTCTTCCGCGCAGGGGTCAGGCGAAGCTATAAAGGTTCTGCCGGTAGGGGCTCTCGTGTAGTCTGTGGCATCATGGCGGTCGCTACGCACCGTCTGTGCGGGAAGCTGTGCAGTATTTTAGTAGTTTTAGAATTATTATTGACATTTGTAACAGCCAGAACAGCCCCAATCGTTAACTCTGTTTCAGTTCTTCGCGAAAGTGTAGTGACGAACGTCAACAACGAGGAGTTTTATAAATGTTTACTGTTGCTTGTAGGTCAGAATTTTTACAGTGGAATGAAGGTTAAACCGGCAGCGAATTTTTTGGAAAAAGGCAGTGAGTGCGGCAATGAAAGTGAAAAGGAAAAATACTCGTCTAGTACAGTTTGGGCCAACACAACAGTGGCCCATGTGGCATTGTGGATTCCGTTGACATCCAAAGTGTTTGCTAAGGGTTGTGTTTACATTTGTGCGAGTGAGTCAAATATGCCAGGTACGTTCGGTGGCGAAGTAATCAAATGGCTGTATCAGGGTGAAAACGTGGCATTTAGGACTACAAGCGGCGACGTGAAGACTCGTTTACTTAAAGAAAATGACCCCATTGATGGCAATTTCGTGGAGCATTGGTAAGTACCATAAACACATGCTACTTTTATTATAATACAAGGTTTTGAAGAAAGTTTGTCATGCTCGGAGGCCTATTTTTGTGCGGGTTTTGTTTATTTAGTACTGAACTAGAATTTTCAGTGATCATTTTGTGACATTGCGTATCATGTCACATAGCAAAGATTTTTATTCAAAGCAGAGAATGTTCCTGAAACGTAAGGGTGTTGGATAACCCAGGGCCCGCGGAAGTTTTTGCCCACCCTCTTGGATAGTGGTAAACTACTCTTAATTGTGTCACGAATATTCTGCTAATTAAATCGTAATCAAACATGAAAACGTTCTAGCAAAATGTGATTTTTATAAATTAGTGTACTTACGTTAGATATGAAGACGACGTGATGTCCTATTGTTTGTACTTGTCTTCTATCATCTCAGGATGCATTTCTTGCTCACCAAAAGCAAGGTAGTGCTCTTTTGCTTGTGCAAAAAACCTAATGACCTTGCTGTTTACAAGACGTTAAGTTTATTTTAATAGATCCCTATAGTTGTTAACATTGATTTACTGAGCATAATGTTTGCGAATTATAGTAGAATATTTTAAATTACGTACACAGGTATGATCACTGTTTTGTGCTTGTGTAGTAAGCTCGTCTCGTCTAAAAATATCAATGATAAAAATGCGATATTTTAGAAGCATTTTTAGGCCTGGAGCTTCCATCTTATTTTGATTGAATTATGGTGTAAAGTATTAAAAGTATTTAAAACATGCAAAGGGGTTGTCAGTCATACATAACATTACCGGAATCCGAGTGTAAAATTGTTACATAAATTACATAGATAAAGTTTGTAATATTACAGCTATACTTTACCCTGTCTCGGTTGTAATGATACGTTTTATATTAAAATAATTCTTGCTTCCCAGTTTTTCACGTATGCAGGTGTGTTTTATTCCCGGGGGGGAGGGGGATAACATTAAGAAAAAATGTGTGCATGTAGTTCACGCGCGACAGAAGTGTAACTTCTTGCTTATTAGGTATAGCTAGAGATAAATTATTAGTATTTTTATTGAACAAGAGATGATAATGGTGAACAGTAAGGATGCGGGTATGATCTCAAATAAAAGAAATGCCTTTTTTTGCCCTGTACTCTCGCATCCGTTTACTAGCACTTTTTCACGCCTCTTTTGGCGTTTGCCTTTGATAATACCACTTATCTGCATCTAGTTTTTTTTTATTGTTTTTAAGCATGATGTTAAATCACCATCTCCAGCTGAACAAAATGAAAGAACAGAAAAACATTTCAAACGAACATGTAAATTATAAAGACTATCTCACAAGTCTTGTCATTTTGACATTTCAAATCACAATGTTCACAAACCAATAATAATTTACATAGCTAACCTCTTGAGTCTATGGCGTTTTTCAAATTTTCAATCACACTATTCACTTAACAAAGAATTGTACTTCTAAAGTTAATTGCACAAATAAATAACTCTTGTCCACCGTAATTAATAAATTGTAAATACTTTAAATAAAATTAATTATATGGTAGAGTTAAACGTTAGCCGTTACGAAAACTAAGGAGTAGACAAATGCAAGTAGCGTTACGAGAATTCCGTAGCATCACTGCTGCGTCATTTTGACCTCTCCCCTGCCGTCTCCCTACCGGCCGTTACAACTAGCATATAGCGTGCTCTACGCTCCTCTGCTGTCTTCCCATTCGACCGCTAGTGCATGCGTTGGAGTGGCGTCGCCGCTGACGCACTCTCCTCCTCTGCCGGGTTCCCCCACCGTGTTTACCTTACCATTCCCCTCGTGCGATCGGAATTTTCTTAACGCTCGAAAATTAAAGCTGCCTCGGCAAAAAAAAGTTTCGTTTCAAAAGTGCGATTTAAAGAATGCGCACTTTAATGAATAGAAATGTTAATAGTGAATGGTGTGTCACTCGGTTGTGGCCCGCTGGTATGTCTTGCTGACTGACCGCTCCTCTCGTTTGTGTTCGCATTGTGTTCGACATTACCATTGAATATGTATAATTATACATGTACATATACATATTCAATGATACTACCAAAGTGTGGATTTAGGCATCGAGGACGCACTAACAGAGCCAAGAGGTTGGATGTGGATACTAATAACATATTATATGGGTATATGGGAAGCCTAAGATGTCCATCAAGTTCTGTCCCTGCCCGATTACACCCGAACAATTCACTTTTGGCCAACCTCGGGTATATATATATATATATATATATATATATATATTTTCTCTGTTTATTTTAATGTAGCTATACTAACCTAACCAACCGTCCATAGTGTTTTAAAGTGTTTTTTTTAATGTAGCTAACCTAACCGACCACTTTTAATATTTGAATTCATTTTTTCCCTGAGCAAAAATAAAACAAAATCCCGACGTTGGCCGAAGGTGAATTGTTCGGGTGTAATCGGGAATGGCATTACTTGATGTGCATCTTAGGTCTCCCTAATAATACACTGCTCTTGCAGACTAGTTACTTGATCGGGCAACGCCATCGCCGGGCAAGCCGCAACTGCTACTGTAGCATGCCTGGTGGTCCGACTGCCCGGACCTAGCATCGGACAGGGGGCTATTGGAGAGTCCCCAGGCCGCGAACTACCTCTGCTTATGAAGTGTGAGCGAGTCTTTTCAGCACTCGCCAGTGATGTGCAACATCTAACCTCGGTAACGAGCAAATTCCTGTGTTCTCATACTGCAAATAAACTTACAATACGAAACTCAGACACGAAATTTAACGTAGAATTCTTTAAAAAAATAATGCCGAGCGTGATAAATTTACGCTTATCGTGTTTCTAACTACTTTTTTTTTTTTTTACGCTGATCAAGCGTATTTTTGCAACCGCTGTTAGAATTCCTTGCGGGAGCAGCTACGTCGACGAACGAATCATTCGATTTTCAGAGCGAAAGGTTGAACAATGTAGTGAATCGGCTCCGATAACACCGAAAAATGCACGGAAAAAAAAGTTACCAAACCCTTGTTTTGGACCTGTTTGTGAATTTTATTAAAATAATGCTCATCTTTTTACAAATCATCAAACCTTTAATACTACTGAAGTTTCCCTTTGGCTTTGTAAACTTTGATTCGTGATATCCGCCGCAGATGACAGCACCGTGGTTACACGTAATTTCCTTTGCACGCGACTTCTGTCACAATCACTAAATTACTTCTTCCAGTTGCCATATACCGAGAGCTGAGATGTTACACATCGGTATAGGATATTGTGGATAATATTTGGGGGGGGGGGGGGGGGGGTGTTTGCAGCCGGGGATCGAACCCACGCTGTGCTTAGAGCGAATCATGAAATAACGTGGGGGAAATAAAGTGAACGAGATTCGGAGACATGGGTTCGGATACCAGCGGAATCGCTTATATATACAACTGTTCTGCCTGCCCGGAGTCATCGTCAAAACAAAATAGAATTCGTAGCGCAGTTAATATACGGTAATACTTTTTATTTATATATTTGTCGAATGAATGAATAAATGCCATGGAGGTGGAAATGGATCATGATTTATCACCGCGCGGGAGTTTGACCACGCCCTTCACGCTCAATATCTCGAGCAGACACTGATATTTAGCCTGTCATAACGGTGAATAATAATAGTTTATAATCCCGCGTTCTCTCCTGATGGGGATGAATCTTAAATACTGCTTTTATCGTTCCGCACTTGATCTGTGCGAATTTTGTGAATTTCAGATATATATTGATTTAACACTTTAGTATTTGTATTCTATTAGATTAAAAATAATTAACCTTCGAAATAACAAATATTATATTTTTATTTACGTATTTATTTTATTTATGCATTTATTAAGCGTTGGCCAACATACATAGTTCAAAATAGGCTGGCGCTATACAAGTATAAAACAAATACAAACAACATAAATATAGATATGAATTAAAGGAAGAAGAATCATCAAATGTAAAGTTTAAACGCGAATACAAATGAAATTTACATTTAAAATACGGAAATTAAATAATTTATATTACTTGCTCGCATTTAGGTAAAAAAAAAAAGAAAAAAAAAACACATGCTACTGTAGTAAACCGATAATACTTATTTTATGAGGATTAATGAAAGAATCGAACGATTGGTACAAGCAACACAACGCATAAGCAATTTATATGACAGTGGTGAGGTGAATATCTTATACTTTATTTGGCTGTTGGCTTGGAATTTCAGGGACGTGCCTATTCTTTCCTCTATACAGTCATATATTGAAGGGGGGAAAAATCCCTTTCGGCACAGCCTACAGGCGTAGGTAGATTTCGAAGTACCTGTTTCTTCTGGAAATATTTTGGAAACTTCAGTAAACTCTTGGAACGTTTTAAGAACTTACTGTAAATAACATCTTATATGTTCGCCAATATAAAAAAAAATATTAAATATTTTCTCATGCCATGCAGCGAAAGTATTTTGAATGTTTTAACTCAGTGCATCCAGCATTGAATGTCTTAACGAATTTCATATGCCTACTAAGATAGATGGGTCATTATTGCAAAAAGGGAATATATTATGTCACTAAAGCAGCACTAAAAAGAAACAATACATACACTCTTAATTAATTGATTCTAAATCACAGGAACTAAAACCATTACTTTCTATAAATTTTGAATGTCAAATCTGTTTTAAACATTTTTTTAAATTGAACGGAGGGATACATGTATACCTCCGTTACATGTCACATCTTCATTTAGACATTTTCTTTTATAATTATCTCAGATATAAAAAATAATGACAATAAGTTTAACAATCCTAGTAAAACAAATAAAATGTGTTCTTGTTTCTTCAATGTATAGTTTTTTCAATTTTCCCTTTATAAAACCTGTAATGTTACTCTAAACTTTGTCACGAGCTTTAGTGTATTCTCAGTTATATTAAAGTAAAAGTTCTACAGAACCTCACATGTAAGCAATATTGGCTTTGTTTCCTCTTTGGAACAGCTGGGAGGAGGCCATCTTTGATGTTTCAATTTTTCAGTGGATAAATGTGTGCTGAATCAACAGTTTTATAAGTGTGAACAAATATTTCATTGAAAGGTTATACACCTGATGTATCATCCGTTCATCATCTAAAAAGGTAATTTCAATTACCAGTAAATCACTTAAATCCTAATTAATTGTGACATATCAGTATGTTTAACCTTACTAATAGCCAACAGACATAACCTCGAAGTAAAGCATGTGTTTTGCCTTTTAGTGCAATATGGTATCCTCCGTTCATGTATCCTCCGTTACACCACAAGTGTAACAGAGGATACCATTTGTGTAATTGAGGTATACTTTTAAAATCTTAGGTCTGGTTTAGGTCACATTTAATTTATAGTCTGGCTTAAAAGGATTACTTCCTTGGACTAGAAAAAGATGTTTATCTGGTAACTTGCTTAAAAATTCCTTAAACATATAGTGTTGGGATATTTAAACAAAAAATAGTGTTATTATTACATTTTCACAAATTTGTTACCGACTCTTAAATTGTATGGTCTTTTTGTTTATTACAGTTCATAATGGGCAAAACCAACAAGATGACAGCTAAAGAAAGAATGCGAAAATACAGAGAGAAAATTAAGAACGATACAAATCTGTATAAGGAATCTAAGAGAAAGGAACGTGAAAGATTCAAGAAACGTGTAGAAGACGGAAAAATTAAAACTGCTAAAACCAAAATGAGTGATCGTGCCAAAAGGAACCTGAGAAAAACATGGCGAGAAAAAACTAGGAAATATAGAGCATCTGTAAAAGATAGAAATCAGATGCTTGAAAATTTAAACGCACAACCTCTTAGTCCTGGCATTCCGAGTACTTCCGGAAGTACTAATAACCGTAGAAGTAGACCTCTTACGGTTGATCATAAGCGAAAAGAAAGTGGAAAGAAAGTAAGGAGAAGAAACAGACAGGAATTGAAGGAAAAAATTGCAGTGTTAGAAAATAAATTAAAGGACAGGAATAGGCAACTTGCTAATTATACACAGCAAAAACACAGATTACAAAAAATATATAATGAAGATAAGGAAGAGACACCAAGGAGAACAGTTACAAAACTTTTAGGCAAAACGTCAGTGACACATCTTATTCTAAGAAAATTAATTTTCGGAGAAGTTATTCAAAATCAAATAAAGACCAGCTACAAAAATGAGCAGCAACGGAAGAAGAATATTAATAAAGATATTGAATGATATTAATAAAGTCCAATTTTGAAGTTTTTTTATACAGATGTACAAATGTCATTTAAAGAATTACATATTAAAATCTCTATTGATTTGCATAATATTATGCTGTTCTTGCACGCAATGTCTCCTCCGTTACATAGCTGTATCCTCCGTTAATAGTATTTTACAAAACATTAAAAAAATCTATAAGTAAAGGAAAAAAGATGTTGACCAGTGGCATACATCGATTCAGAATAAGTTAATAAGTGTATCAGAATAATCAAAAACTTAAATCGATAAAATAAAATAAATAAATAATTGGGCACTTAAAAAACTCCCTTTTTCCAAGAATGACCCAGTTATGCAATTAGTTTTGGCCTTCAAACACTATTTTTTAACCCTTGCACTAATACGTGGTCGTATAAATTTTTTGGACAAAGGTTTTAGGTAATATTAAGATGGTTAAAAATAAAGTCGACGAATTTTATCCAAGGAAGCTCAACTTCTACCCCTGTTTTTACGGCAATAGTTCGTTTAATCAAAAATCGTTTCAGCCAAAAGTTTTAAATAAAGTTTAGGAATTTTACAATAAATTATAGCGGATTTGATATATCAATTTTTAAAAAGTAATGACTTTTATATGTTTTTCTACCCTTGTTATTTCCACCCCTTGCAGTAATGGTTGGTAGTATAAAATATTATTTCAGACGAATGTTGTAGACATTCAAGGTTCTTCCGAGGCTTCACGTTGGTTTTTGAAGTGTCACTGTTTCTCACCCCGGGTTGAGCCCGCTTACGAGGAAAAAAAAAAGGCTGATCCTGGCCTGTTTTTGTTGCCGTTTGTGGTTTTGCGACGGTGACGGACTTCAGTAAATCCGTTAACGTCATAGTGGGGGCCCGTGCGCTGTCAGCACCTACTCTCGCTGACCCGGTTACAGGCGGTTGTGAGCTCCGGTGACTGCCCTCGGCCAGGGTTTGGGGGAGGGGGGGGGGGAGAGAGAGAGAGAGAGGCTTGCTGCTGTCTGGACAACTGCTGAGTGCGCCTCGTCTTCGCTTCTTGTCGGGGCAATGTTCCGCTCGTGCCAGCCTGCTGACTGTCAGCCGCCTGATCAGGTCCACTCTGGGCCGGTGCAAGGTAAATTGGCGCCCTAGGCGAAAAACCTTAATTTCCCCCCCAACCCCCTCCGGCCACCCCCCCAAAAAATTTTCCTTGCCTCAAAATACATCACGTAAGCCTAAGATTTTGTCAACAATCAAATGTAAGCAGGCTTGTGTGTTTTTTTTATACTGTTTTTACTTATTACAAATTATAAACAGGTCACCGTGGACTTTAAATAATTACTTATATCAAAATAAACATTCCAAAGTGTTACAAAAATCCATTTTCATCTAGTTTCAGTAACCGTTTAACATATTATATGAGCTGTTATGTGTCGTGCTGCGCCTGCCCCAGCTACTTGGCGCCCTAGGCGGTTGCCTGGTTCGCCTATATGGACGCGCCGGCCCTGGGTCCACTTGCTTCAGTGCTACGTTTATTCGAGTCACACGGTTCGCAAGTCGTGCGTTGAAGCCGACACTTCCCATCATGGCGCGGAGATCACCCTTTTCTTCTTTCAGACCTGCAATTTTTTTTTCTATTCAGAAAAATCAATTTTAACCGTTGGCAGCATTACTGTTTTTATGAAACACGCTGCATTTTTTTTTTTTGAAGAATTAAAAACCACTCACCGGTGAATCGGGGGAAGTAAGTTGTTTTGTTGCGAGGACTTGTGTTGACTGTCAGTTTGGTTTGCGCAGTGTTGCATCTTTGCGAGTCGTGATTTGAGATGTGATCATCTTGTTTATGTTCTTGAGATCTTGTGCATCCCTTGGGAGTGCCCGCAGAACACACATTTCCAAGAGCAACTGACGAACTTTTGTCGACCAAGAGGTAGGATTACCGCAAACACGAGCACGGGGGCATAAACTACGTTCGTTCACGCGTCAGGTCGACAAATCGGATACACGGCCGCGGCGAAGCACTGGGCTCAAAGCCTGCCACGACCGAGTAAGTCCAAGTAAGTGCTCACCTCCGAATGAGCACTCACCTCCGAATTCTAAGTGTCGTGAAGCTATCGCATACCACCAATGCACTTTAAAATCAGCAATGTAAGGTTTTTTATATCATTTGTACATGTCGTTATTTTTTCGTTATGTTTTCAATGCAATATGACGGATAAAACATCGGCTGCTTACTAGTTGCTGGCAGGGGAACACTATGCCACTTTGGGCAATACCATGCCACTTTGGACAGTATTATTCCTCTTAGGGGTGCTAAGCTTCTTAAGGTAAAATTGTGACTCTTTGGAGAATTTGACATTAAATTTTTTTTTGTGGGGAATGTTAACTCAAATGCAGAATTTTTTTTCTCTCGAAACTGGGAAATAAGAGTAGTTTTGTTGAGTTTTGAGTCAATTTTTGGGAACAATTGAAAATTTTGAAGGTCAAGGTCATCGAAAATCCAAGATGGTGGTCGGCTCCTCAGCCCTGGAAACTGGTGTCTGCTGGGAACTATTACATACTACTAAAGAGTGGCCGTCAACGTTTTGCAACATGAAAGTTTTTGTAACTTTTGATTCATGTCACCTAAATACTTTTGCCTGTGACACTTATTTAGCACTTATTGACAGATGCAGAGTTCGAAATTATAATGTGGGGCATCAACTTGATGTCAAGCTAGCCACAAACATGTTATAATCAATAACCTTTTTGTTTACATTGAACAATTTTTTTTAATTACGTGTGTGAGCAGCTCAAATTGAGCACTAATTCGTGACATAGAAACTATTACCGAGAATGGATATTTTCCGTGTATGAGCGCCACCTTGACGTCAATTTGGCGCCCAATTAATGATGTGCTGTAACTTTTTATTGGTTGTAGCTCATAATCTATTTTCTACTAGCTAATGTCCGGCATGCGTTGCTATGCTTCTTTAAATATATATATATATATATATATATATATAGAGAAACAATATACTGAGATTTATAGAGGGATGGATACATATAGAGAGAGAGATGCTTTGTATATGTGTACGTACATCAAATTGCAAATATATATATATTTGCAATTTGATGTACGTACACATATACAAAGCATCTCTCTCTCTATATGTATCCATCCCTCTATAAATCTCAGTATATTGTTTCTCTCCTTATATATCCTTATCTATATATATCCATCGCTCTAGATCTGTATATATCTATCGCTCTATATCTCGCTATACATATATATCTATGACTATATCTTCCTATATAGATGTTTATTTTTACAAAACGGAAGACGAACACACAAACATTCATTTATATATTTTTTACCTATCTATATATTTTTGTATTTTTACCTGTCACAGGTGTATCGCCAAATTATTCCAAATAAAGTAATTTTTCATAACAGTGAAATTCAATCTCGGTTTTCATTTGTTACGTTTCCGTGCATTGTGGAAGCTGCAGACGGATAGTGGAACGTAAATATCTTGCGGGTCCGGGTCCGTTTCCGTTCGTACGTTTCCGCGACGTTAGCCGCCGCCATGGCTCAATTTGCGAGCGCATTTCTCAATTATTTTTTTTATCGTTGGCTCTGGCTCCTTTCTTTTTTTCTTCTTCTGGGAGCTCAAGATTTTGTGTGTGTGGCTACGTCATTATCTTGGCAGACAAAAGAGCCAGGTGCGGGGTCCAGGGGCAAAGGTCCAAAGTTTTCTATTGCGAAGACAGTTCATTATTCATTGCTATAAATGTATTTGACCTTTTGCTTGATCTACTTTCCATCCGCGTTACCACACGACCAGTGACGTAGCCAGGGGTCCGGACCCCTTCCTTCCGGAATTTAAAAGAAAAAAGAACTACGAGAAAACATAATTAGAAAATAACAGAAATTTAGCTACATAAGGTCACAAATATATAATTTCGGAAATATTATTGTAATCCTTTGTGTGCATTAGCGAATTTCCCCACTCAAACACAGAAACGGCAGGAATTGTTTTTTCCAAGTACAGTCTATAATATTTCAAGCCAGTTTGCACATGTGTAGTTATGTCTTTCATACGTATACTTGACATGTGTGTTTCGTGTGTTTATTTATTAGCGTTAGTATATATGCAATTATTACATGTCTCAACATAATCAAACAATATTACTTGAGAACAAAGTATTAAAACGATTAAATAAAAATAAAATAAATTATCAAATGTTCAGTTTTCATTTCTCAAGCTAAATCAATTACTTATGAATTCTATGTGTAGACGTTGGAGTACTACAAGTTTACTATACCCTGAGATTTTAGTGTGACAAACAATTTTCTTTTTTAAATTTCCAAAAATCCCATTATAAAGAATACTTGCTCATGGTCGTACTGGACCTCCACGTTCATAAAATCCTGGCTACGGACTTGACACGATGGATTAATTGTAATTCATTGATATCCCCGCCTACTACTGAATGACGTAGGCCGTGTCCGAATGAAGTATATACTTATGCGTACTAGTCCCGGACGTGACATCACGAGGACTGTCCGAACCAATCCGTGTACTTCTCGCGTACTTTCCGGTAAAAAAAGAATCGCCACTATGAAGATCATTTTGTAGGTTATATTTTACAGAACACTAGCCATTATAAAGACTAATAAAATCATTTTCTCTTTAGTATTTGCAAAGATTAACATATTAAATGATAAAGAAAATTTTATACTCCAATGGGTTGATTAGGAAGTTTCAAGAAATACACAACATAAACTTTCGTAGTTGTAAAAACAACTGCGAACTGCTTTAGTACGTCACTAGAGTAAATTAAGTATACGGGATCGCACTTGCATAACTGTGGACTTGAATCCGTACACACGGTATTATCCATTAGTGTGGAGCGGTTTGTAAAATAACTTACACACCCATGCAAGGGAGTATGATGGGAAGGGGGGGGGGGGGGTAGTTATCCCCTTGTAAATATCCCCGTGTAAAAAAAATAGCAAGTAGCTGAGTTAAAGAAAATAACTTATCTTACCTACTAGTTCGAAATTAC
This sequence comes from Bacillus rossius redtenbacheri, assembly GCF_032445375.1. NCBI lineage: Eukaryota > Metazoa > Arthropoda > Insecta > Phasmatodea > Bacillidae > Bacillus > Bacillus rossius. The sequence continues at coordinate 27,086,020 of NC_086337.1, read as the reverse complement.
TTTTTAATAATTGATGTTTTTCCTTTGGTAATTGTTCATTATTGTATGGCACCATGTACCCTTCTCCCCCATAAAAGAGGCTGAATGTCAAAGAATTCCTCACCCCCTCCTTTTTTTTAATGGTATCCTTTGTTTTGAGCTGGATACGCCCTTATTCCTACATGCGAGTTGGGACTTGAAACTGGCAACTCTTAGAGTCAAAAGCGGCTCTCCGGAGACGAAGGAAATTGTGTTATTCGGAATTTTGTGCCATTTGTCAAAGCACACTTGAAAAAAAAAACAGGCTATGCCATAGCCAAACCATTTCCTTGCTCTTATGTGACGTGGGGCTGCATTTACGAGTAACTATCCCAAGCATGTCTTAGACTGTTTTATGTTTTTGCACGGTCATATTACCGTCGATTATGCTAGCTGGTAAAAATATTAATTATGATGGTAATTTTTTTTTAAATTATTTGTAGCGTGAATTAACCCTGTGTATAGTTTAAAAGTAGAATTGTTTTTTTTTTGTAACGTTGGGGAAAAAAACGCGAGTGCTAGAAGTCGCTGATGTCAAAAAGGTGAGAGGGTTCGTGTTGTCAGCACACTGTAGTGAAACGTGTGGCCAGGGGAAACCCGAACTGCGTGCCCCCCCCCCCCCCCCTGTGTATGCAATGCTGTCCCGTGGTTATGTTACAACCATCAGTTTGTGGTCCAGACATGGAACTAGACAAGACGTAAGTTGCGGTCGCGTGTTTGCTTGCCACGTGAACGGAGGACAAACAGACACACACACACTTTTCGCGTTTATAATTATTTTAGTAGGGAAAGATACTGAAAACACTCAAGAGCTTAAAAGGGCGAACTAGATGCTCACTGTGAGGTGAAGGCGAGGCTGAAGGGGCTGCCCTCACCCCGTCTGTTCACGGCCATACAGGGCTGCCAGTAGAGCCAACCTATATTATACCGCTTGGTCTCTGAAATTATACAAAATCGTATATCATTATAAAAAACCACCAAAACCGTTGAAAAATAGTTTGCAACAAGTATAGTTATTAATTTTCCATTGCAGTGACTTACGATGAATATATTATATTATTATTATATTCAATATCTGTTGATTTCTATCAATTTTAAGTCCTCAGTCTTGCCTGACGGGAAAAATTTGAATCTAGAGAAGAAATGAAAATTTTATATTTACGAAAAGTAATGTCATACACCCAAATTTACACACACAGACAATATATATTTGGTGTATCACGCACGAGTTAAGAATAAAAATTAAGAATTGTTACAATAATTACATACATTATATGACCATTCTCATTGTTTTACTTAATGCAAAAATATCCAACACCAGATGATAATTCAACAATGATTTTATTTTATTCAACACACCACCCAGCATTAGTTAGCAGTACAACAGTGCAATAAGTTTAATTTTTACTGTGGTACAGGATTTTTTTTTAGTCAAAATAACATTTGTAGGTTTGAGATAAACACAGCCGCATAGACAATATATATTATGTGTATCACGAGTTAAGAATGAAAATGAAAATTAAGAATTGTTACAATAATTATAGACATTATATTACCATTCCCATTGTATCAAAATATACAGAGACACGTACTATACAAACAGGATACATGTGATACCCATATTATACACATTGTGTATCCAGTTATACCATCTGGCAGCCCTGCGGCCATATGCCACGGTGCCTCCCTCTTTGCCCCGGGCTCGGAGATCCTTGTCCGTCCGGCCTGGCCTGGCTGATACCTCATACCTAGAGACCGGAAAAATTCGCGGATTCATTTCGCGATAGTCTAGAATCCAAAAACGTTTGCCTTTTTACTGCATCACTGATTGGGCCACAGTTTATCTGAATGATACTCGGCCAATGAAAAACCTTTAAAGAAAGAAGTATCGGACCACGAGCATCCCAGTTAACAGGTGTCACGAGTCAGTAGCCAATGAGCAGGTGTAATTTTCTCGCGTGTATAGAGGATCATGGAGTCTGTCCTATAGGTCATTGAAATCGCGAATTTTTCCGGTCTCTACTCATACCTCATACCTCATATGTGCTTTTGCTGCACACGGGGTCCGCACTTGCCTCGGAAGGGGCTCCGTGTCAAATACAAGTGGAAGTTGACAGATGCCGTACGGCTTTGAGCCAGACGCGCCGTGGAAATCACGCAAACAACAGCGTCCAGCGCTCCTACCGACATGTTGCTTGGATACCAGCTGTGGAGCAGAATCGCAAACAGTTGTGAAACGTGATACATATTCAGAATATTGTGTTGTATTAATTTAAAGGGATTTATGTAATTTGTGTTACGTGAATATCGTAGTGAGTGCAGAGTCAAGAATGAGTTATTTTTAGCTTGTTTTGAACGTGCCCGTGTTCTTTACATCTTTATATAATCCAGGGTTGAAAAAAAATGGTTTAAAAAAAACTATCTTTTTGTTTGAACTAGTTTTTTTTAAGTTGAGACCAGTTTTTTTTATTACTTTAGTTATTTTGGTTCTCACTATGATCAAATGAAAAGCCATCCATACAACCAGAAAAATTATATCATCAATGAACTGAAGACCAGAAAATCTGCACATCTGACTGGAGCTTGATCAAAGAAAGGGTACCTATTTTCCCCACTGGAGGAGGATTCTCCATAGAATAGGAATTAACTGTTTAATCTTTTTTTTTCAATTCTAGAGGAGTATTTAACTGGGTATGATTTTATAACTTATTCCGATGACTTAAATGCGATCTTGATTAGTATACAATTTTTTGATCCTGTAAATCACAAGAAACATTGACGTGGAAACTTTTGTTGTTATTAGAGTGGAATTAGACCTTTCATTTAAACGTTATATTCTGTTTAAAAATACATTATTTAAAAATATTTTTATAAGAAAAACATGGTTTAAACCATTGTGGTTTCAACCAACCAACGCTGATATAATCCACAGTGAAGAACATGTTTACCCATCCCTAAAAGCCATTGGCGTAGCTGTGTTCATAAAGTTGGGGGGGGGGGGACAAATAATGATTTTGATGCCATGTAAATCCATTCCCCTCTTACTAAGAACGCGGGGGGGGGGGGGGGGGGGGGGGTGTGTCCAGGTGACCTTCACCGGAAAATTTTGATTTTAAAAGTGCAAAATAGCGCTTTTTAAGCAGTTTTTGTATCTAACCATTATATACATCGATGTTAAAATTATTATTGTTTCCTTAAGATAAAATTTGAGAGTGAATAAATTACAAATAAAGTTGAACTGAATAATATTATAAAATAAAAAAATATCACGGTCTAGAAAGTTGGGGGGTGGGGGGGGGACAGTCCCCTCCACCCAAAAAGTTCAGGGGGACACGTCCCCCCTGTCCCCCCCGGTTCCTACGCCCCTGCTAACAGCAGGTTGTTGTGCGTCGTGACTCGTATCTGCCGTGCGCTGCGGTGGACGGGTGCGCCCGGAGAGGCAGCCTGCTGCAAGAGCTCAGCCAACCGGCCCCTGGGGAAAGGAATGTCGGCCAAGGGCGCCCATACCCGGGGGCAGGGGGGGGCCGTGGCCCCCCCCTAGCTTTCAGGGAAGGAAAAAAAATATAGTGTAGTCAGGTGTTTTACTTTAAAGAAAATTATTTAAATTCGGTATTATGTAGAAGTGGTTCAACACGAAGATATTATTGTATATCGTTTTTTACATGTCTACTTCATTTTTTATGTTAGTTGAAGCATTAGTTTCTGCTGCTGCGATATAAGGTGTTGTGAACAGGGAGAAAACGCTGTTCAAGCGCAACGCCCGTGGCGAGTCATTCCCCTTCGTAATCCTGCCCAAGCTCACTCGATAACACAACGCAACAGATTTAGACAAGTCAGAGTTAGACGACGCGACAGTTGACATGTACTTGTAGACGGCGAAATGTTTTGCTACTTTTTCGTCATAATAATGTGTATGTTCACAAATAACATCTCAAAACAGATTTTTCAATAGTCTTTAGGTCTACAGTTTTATGCATCTGGTCTAGATTTAGTTTAGTGTATTCAGTCAGTAAAGATAACTTAAGTGTAAATAAATCAGTGAAAAGTGTAAAGATAAAAACCATTGTTATTATGTAGTGTTTCTTAGTTTTCCTCATTCGTCACATCCGCTCAGAATATTCACAAATTTTAAGGTAAGCTAACACCTTTAAAGTTACTCAAATAAGAATTATTGTTCAGAAAAGTCTACAACGTAAAATTTATGTTGGAATTTTGAATTTAGAGGAAAACCACTTTTTCCCCTTCAAAAGTGTTTAAAGGGATAAGGATTCCGCTACCTTCAGTAGACTCGGAAGCAATTTACACTGGAATCTCGATTTTACGTACGCTCACGGTCGCTTGGATTGCATTCGTAAAATCGTTATCTTCATAAAATTTTAAACACCCCACCCCGTGAAGATACATGTTATAATTTATTGAACGGAATATATATATAATATAAAATAGTAAAAACAATGACTGCCGTCTTCCCTCTACCCTCCCCTGCGTTCCCCTTATTTTTTTAGCATTCCACAACTTGCCTCATTGCACGAGTGATATAAAAGTGACATCACAGCGACTAAACACAGTTGCACCACGCATTGCATCATGTTAACTTTTGTGTGGTGACAGTAGGTTGTCCGACATGCCTTTCTTGGATATATTTCCTTTTCGTAAGACGCGTGCTACTAAAATAAATTTATATTTGAGTTTGCAAACTTGTCCACTCCTTGCCAGAGACGACTGAACACAGACGAGACTATCCAGGGTAGGGTTGATGAGCTGGAAGCATGGGCGCAAATCTGTAGGATTTCCAGGGGGGGCCCGTGAATTTAATTTAAGAATTTTGCGCTAGAGGTCAACCGAAACAAGTCTTCTCTGGATATTAAGCTCGTATGTTATACACTTTATTTTTACGTAAGTGATATTAACAATAAAGCAGAGCAACATATGTTTTAGTAATTATCAATTAATGACTATAGAAGTGATCTCTCAAACATGTTTGAATAATTTGCTAACCTAAATACATAAAATATCCATGAAAAAATCTATAAAAATAATATATGTGAATATAATGCAAATAGATAACACCCCACCCATACATTACCATTTTCCAAAAGTGTTTATTCTAATTTCAATTTAAAAATAAATGATTAAATTAAAATAAAACAAATATTTAAGGGGGGCTCCCATACAACAAACGTGAAAACAGAATAAAATTTCACAAATGATGTATTTCTGTTGCCGCTATAACACTGCGCCCTAAAAACCCAAAGCGCCACAGCTAATAAACGGATCAACATCAAATGAACGATCGAATCATATTAAAACTCTTAAAGACTATTTTATTTAGTAAAGGCATCAACCAGGTAAAAAAGAAAAAAAAAATTTAATGACACAAATGAAAAATCTCGGAGATAGAACTATGAAATTTATCCTACAGCTAATTGAACCACATACATTTCTCGGCTTATATTTAGTATAATCAGTATTTTGGCAGTGAATTATTTAGTTAAAATATGCCTCTTGATTAGTTATTAAAGAGACGCGTTTGCTTCCTTATTAACTTAAATACGGATGTGTAACGTTTAAATACTTCTTTCTCACTCTTACTTCTGTTTACTCGTGCAGTGTTGCAGTTATCAAATAACAAATGTTATAAAGTGATTATCGGCCATGAATTGTGAAAATTATCGTTTGATAATAAAAGGGGAGTGATTTTAAATTCCATATTGACGAGGAAAAAAATTATTCCATGTATATTCACATGTAACGTACAGAGCAGCTAGCCTTACAGAATGGAGATGAGCTAAAAAATTCCAGAAAATGGTATATAAGTTTCAGTTCGTAAATAAACTAAATTCTGCTATAATTACTGTTAAAGTATTAAGTTGTTTATTTACTGGAAAAAATAACGTTACATAATCACTTAAATAAAATATATATTACCTAAATAATAGTCACTACTTATAAAACAATCAAGCTTATCAGGTGAGAATCAGATTATGTTTTCCATTTCTTCCGCGTCACGAACTTATCCATGTTGATGTTTGCCAAGAAAGCAGAAGACTGGGGCACACGAGAGCAAAACCACTTTAAAAACAGACTACTTGAAACCTATAATACTGTCGTTTCAGATGACAAGGTAGTGTGGGTAACAATAGGGAGGAAAAGCTAACGGAACCCTACCCTAGCTTCTTCCTTTGGAATGAACGTTTTCTGGGAATTAAGGGTTTCAAAGTTCTCACTGGAAAACTCCATACCATGGCTTTCGCAGAAGGGGTAGGGGAAAATAACTACGGAACTCGAAGGTAGGAATGCAAAGCATGTCAAAGTGTCTGTCGTCGTTGTAAATAATAATAATATATATAAATATATATAAATATATATAAAAATATATATAAATATATATATAAATAATATATATATGTTGTGTACACCATTAACTTTAAAATCACGAAGTGGGCCCCCCCAAGGAGGGGCCCATTAATTCCAGGGGGGGCCCGGGCCCCCCTGGCCCCCCCGGGATCTACGCCCATGGCTGGAAGAATTCCCTGCCTTGCATTTTTATGGACTTCACCTTATCATATTTATCAGTTAATCTTTAACAGATCGGCTTGAAAAATATTAATGAACGCACTTTTAGTAACATAATCGAGGAGAACAAGCACACAGTTCAGTGTACACCTGTATTGTTTCATAAAAGTGATCATAGGTAGGGATTGGAAAAATTCGCGGTTTCAATGACCACTAGGATATACTCCACGATTCTCTATGTACTCGGGCAAATATCACCTGGCTATTGGCTACCGACTCGGGACACCTGTTTATTGCGATTATTATGATTCGATACTTCTTTTGTTGAGTGTTTGCCATTGGCTCAGAGTCCTTCAGGTAAATTGCGGTCCAATCACTGACGCAGCATTAAGCTAAACGAGTTTGGATTCCAGCCTGTCTCGAAAGGAATCCACGAATATTTACGGTCTCTAATCATAGGCTTATTTGGTGAAGAAAAACGCTGCTCTGTAACGACAGACATCCATTAAAAACACAGTACATTTTAGTGCGAGAAGCCCTTGAATTTGTGATAGCCATAGGGAATTATTTGTTTGTATAGTAAGTTAAAAAAAGCTTAGTTAAAAACCCGCTCGTCACGTCTACTTGCTGCGTCACTTATACCATTTTTGAGCGTTTTTTACTGGGAAACCGATGCAGCGAAGGTAATGAATGCGACACATGTCAAGATAATGCCTAATGGCATGGGTTGCTGGATATTAGCGGAAAGGAGAGGAAGTAGCTAGGTACTCAATATCGTTTCTTTCTCTCACGCTTCACAAGGTTTCAAGCTCAGTTGCTATGCTCACGAGCTGGAAATGTTGGAATGGGTAAGGAATGTTGAGTATAGTTCATTTGCAGTAAAATTAATATTTTTACAGCCTTGACATAATTTTTCAATCGAAGAAATTTCGAACTTTGCGACAAATAGTGTACCTAGTCCATTTTTTTCTTTTCGATTTTGAGTTTGATGACGCAATAACGTATACAATATTCACTAACGGTAAATGGATGTAGTATTAGCTTAAAAATATGAATACGCTGTGCATTAAAATTAATATTTTTATATGTTTTCATAGTTTTTTAAATTTTTTATTAAATATATTTTGGTGTCAAATTTTCCGAATTTTAGATGGTTCCTGAAAAATGTATTCGTAAAATCGCGGCTTCGTTGAGTCCGGGCTCCGTAAAATCGAGGTTCTAATGTACTCTTAATTCTGAAGTTAAGTACTGAACATGTTATTTAAGGGTTTATCAGGGCCGTATTTACGCGCAGGCTATCTAGGCTGTAGCCTATGGGCCCGCACCACAAATGGGGGCCCGCACCACACGACACGAAAAAAAAATTATACTGCGACGTGGATCTTCTTATATTCTTAAAATATGCGTCGACATAGTGTCCAGTTGTTTTGTGTGGATTAATTGCGCCGAACTAAACTCTTCTGTGGAAAGCTGATATATGAGTTATGTCAGCATTTAGAAATTTTCGATTATTTTCATTGGTTTTGGTGTCACTTAATTCCTTAACCTCTAAATACTGTTTGGTTAAATTGTCTAGTTAAATAATAAACTAATTTTTTCTGCGCTTTTCTATCACTAAATAAACTTATAGTCCTCGACTACTGAATCCATCTGTGCTAATTCTAAATGATAAGCAATTATGATTCATATCTAAACATAGTAATATACATTTAATTGTGAAACAATTTTTGACTATAATTATAAGCGTAGTTCAGGTGTTACATTTAAAAACAACTGTTTTCTGACTGTGATAACATATTTAAATCGCTTCTCTCCCAAAGTTGAATCTTTTGACCAACACTTTTTAAACTTTATAATTATTTTAATTTAATTTGTACGCGACATTTATTTATGGGTAAAGAGAGCAATTAGTTGAAGGACTGTATTCTTGATATCCGTGTACCCGAGACGCTGCAAAAGTATAAGGACTGTATTCCTGCATTTTTGTTGCTAAAAATTCATTTGTTTCAATAAAATAGTTAATAATTAATTAATAAAGTAGCCAATATAGATTTTTTATGGCGAATGAGTACTGTAGTCTAGTATTTTAGTAACAGGACAAAAAATTTTAATAGGGTCAGAACTGGAACTATTTTATGGCTAGTAACAAGCCGCAGTTGTCTTCCAAAATATTAAAAATACTTCATACCCCTAAGTCTGGCCCCCCCCTACAAATTATCATATGGGCGCCCTTGATGTCGGCGGTTAGGCCGGTGTCGCACTGGATGTTCTACGCCGCTGCAGGCTAATGCCGTGTCTAAGATTCGCCTGAAGCGCATACTTAACACGTATTTGCCTTCGCAAGTGCTATCACGAGAGCTGCCCGGACTGGAAGATCGCGTATTCGAGCCAAACGCCGCAATTTCGGAAGAAAAAAAAAAATCCTGTGTTATATTTGATGTAACATTTTAAGTATTTTATGTTCCGTTAGTGCTTGTTTTTGCTGTATGGAACAATTGGTGCTATGTCAACAGAAGAAAAAAAGTATAACAATTTATAAGGAGAGACTTGTGTAAGACATAGACTGAAACAACTGGGCTATCGTTGGAACCCTCTAGCCCCTTACACTCGCAACAGTGTATGTAAGGAGTGACCAGTGTATGTAAGGAGTGACGTGCGAGAAGTCCTGCGAGGAAGAAGCGAATAGAAAGTGCGACAAGAGTCTAGCGGCAGCAATGCTACCTTCCTGCAACTGGCTGCAAATGCCGTTCCTCTCCGAAGTTGGCCGATCGGGAGCGGCTACCCCCTGGATGCTTTTTATTTTTACGCACGCGTTTTTTCTCTCCAGTATAAAAATGCCACATAGACTGTTTAGTGGATGGTTGGTTATATTAGGTAAGTATAGCTACATTAAAAATACTGTAAAATCATTTTATGGTTGCTTAGCAAATAACTTTTTAATATGTAGCTATCCAGCGCTAGGAAACCGTTTACATGATTTCCAAGTATCTTTAATGTAACTATCCTAACCAAATCAACTGTCCACAAAGTTTTAAAGTATTTATAATGTTGCTAACCTAACCTAATTGACCATTAGTTATCATGTCCTTACCTGAAAATTACAATTTAATTAATAAATTTACTTTTATTTGCATTCATTATTCAAATATATTTATTACTTTTGAAATGTTACGTGCTCGTATTTATTTTTACAAGTACAAAAAAAAATTCGCACCTGCCGGGATTCGAACCGTCAACCTTATAATTAGATGATAGCGTCGCTGAGCGAACAGCCACGAGGCCATATTTAATAACTAGAAGTTTCAGATGACATATATGATCGTGCCGCCGGCCCCGGAACGAGTCTGAGCAGTGCGGCATTTGCAGCCAGTTGCAGGAAGGTAGCATTGCTGCCGCTAGACTCTTCTAAAGTGCGTGGCTGAGTGCGCAGCGCCCCGCTGAGCTTGCGGCGCGCCGTCGAAGCTAAGTTTTGAGATTCAGCGCGCGGCCGCCCGCGGCTTGCGAGACGTCACGTGCCTGTGATTCCTGCCCGTCTCTGCGCGACGCGTTTCCTGTCGCACTGCCCGCTGCTTGTGCGTCGGTTGGCACGCTTCCTTGTCATTTAGTACAAACTTTTTTTCCGACGCGTGCCGTTGCAGTATTGCACTGTTTGTATGGAAAATAAATTGGTTGTCTGTAAAGTCGGTTTACGGACGATAGTTTAACGTGACGTCGTAACAAAATAAATATAATTTAAAAAACTAAAGAGACATGCTTTTAAAGATTATCAAACTAAAAAGTAAAAAATAATTTTAAAATTTAATTTATGACAGTATATAAGCAGTAGACTACTAGTATAAATGAGAAAAAAGCTTGAGGCGCTTTGTGCCATATTTTTTGTATATTAAGCGCCCCATGCTTTTTTCTCATTTATACTAGTAGTCTACTGCTTATATACTATTGTCATAAATTAAATTTTAAAATTATTTTTTACTTTTTAGTTTGATAATTTTTAAAAGCATGTTTCTTTAGTTTTTTAAATTATATTTATTTTTAACTTTTTAGTTTGATATTCTTTAAAAGCATGTTTTTTTTTGTTTTTTAAACTATATTTATTTTTAACTTTTTAGTTTGATATTCTTTAAAAGCATGTTTTTTGTTTGTTTTTTAAACTATATTTATGTATAATTATCATAGGGAAATGAGTTACCGACACTACCTATTACCATCTGAGATAACTATTTGGAGTTGCAACGTCACAAAGAAATGGTAAAGTCTCTCCGAATCATTTACAGTTAGATGTATGGATATAATCTTAGAATTTACCGGGAAAAAAAAACATTCTTTTTCGGCGTGGCCGGGAGTAGAACCCACGATCGCTGAATCCGAAAGCTGACGTCACAGAAGTCGCGCGCCTTAGACCGCTTAGCTAACGAACGTAATGAAATTAATGGGACATTTTACAGTGATGAGCCACTCACTCTTAGTCGAAAGAGTTACAGACGGACAGACAAACATACAGGTGAAGCTAATATAAAGCATGATGAAATTATTGCATACTTTTATGAATAAAATTGAATCATTTTTATTTTAATAATAAAAGAATAAATACTTGAAATTATACTAGTAATCAGATTTTTAAAATGCAAGAATAATTAACCTTTATTGCCGAAATTATTGTTGTAATAAGCAATGAAAACCACATTAACTTTTCACTTCACTTTATAAACAGTCGACGAAACAGTTCACGTGTAGATGTCTTGTAATTAATTTTAGAAACTGGCGTTTAGCTATAAAGTTTAAATATAATTATGAACAAGTTTTCATATAAATAAACTCTAATCAAATATCTATCATCATTTATATGAATCACCATAAGTTTTTAGTCAATTGTAACGTAACCTATTATTACTGCACTCGCCGACAGCGTAACGGAACAATGAGCGTAACGGGACACTTTTTCGTGCGTGCAGCCGGCGTTCATCAATTTATTAGACGTTGTCACGTCAAAACTGAAGAATGCAAAATATATATCAATAACAATTCTCAGTGGCGTTCAAAAATGTATTACCACCCCATTACAGCCCGCCATACCTCATACACAGAAGCTGCAGGTCTATATTTAATGCCACTTTGCACACGTAAAGGTGCCTTTCATACGAACTTGACGCGTGTGTGTGTAATGTTTAAGAACGAAGTATTAAAAACAAATAAAAAAAACATGTCATAAAATGTTCAATTTTCTTTTCTCAAGCTAAATAATTACTTTTAAAAAATATCTATGAAGTCTAGTATTCCCTGATATTTTAGTGTGACTTTATTTTTTTTTTAATTCGATTATAAAGAAAACTTACTCATAAAAAAATGGTATAATAGTTGTACTGGACGAAACCCTGGCTACGGCTCTGCGCCTCACCAACACACACACACACACACTCACTCACTCACTCACTCACTCACTCACTCACTCACTCACCTAAACACACACACTCACACACTCGCTCACTCACTCACTCAAACACACACCTAAACACACTCACTCACTCACACACCTAAACACACTCACTCACTCACTCACTCACACGTCAGCACTGGGCGGAGAAACACCCGCCGAGTCGGGCCGCAGCAAGAAGTCGTCTGCGATGACGTCAGCCTCACTACATGCGCGAAAACATTTCAAATATCACGGTCGCCCGACGGCAGAAACGAGTTTCTCTGAGAGGATGGCGGTCAGCGTGTCTTACATAGTCGTCTCACTCTTAGTCGGCGATGCAGAGAGAATGGTGCCCTCTGTCGCCACATCCATACCACTCCGACGTATTAAAACTCTTATTTTGTGCTACATCGTTAGTTATAATAAATTTTGATAATTTTTTTAATGTCTCTATCTGTTGCTTTTTTATAATATAAAATAGTGTCTATCGAGAGTATTGTTACAGCTGTAATTCTGATAGAAAAATAATAACTCAATGCGAAAGAACATTCATTATTATTTCACAGAAGAAACTATTTGTAGCAGACGGTGACTATTAATGACGGCATTTCGTTGAATTATGTTCTGGTCTTAAAACAGCCAACATTTTTTTTATATTATATTATTTTTTAAAAAAATATTCGACAAAAGCTGTTGAATTAAATATGTCGTTTTTGAGATCCGTCTCCTTAGTTTACAAAATTGAATATATCATATATGCTGATCTTGATCAAAAACCAGAGTGAAATGTATTTCCAAAACTGTAATTCCAAAATTTCCTTTACAAAAATACAATATTTCAAATACATTTTTTTTATTTGTGTCTTAAACAGAGCACACCGAAACAAGGTCAGCGATAATGGCAGAATTCGTGCATTGGAAAGACAGTTAACTGTCCTTTAAAGTGTACACTGATGCAAGCTGAGGATGAGAGACGCTATACTTCCACCTCGGGTGTTTGGGTGCAGATATTGAAGAAAACGCTTACAGGAAAAAAAAAATACCATGCATAAGTCACAAACATTTAATTTCTAGCAGCCTTTCATTTAGTTTTTGGCGTCTTACTTAGTGGCGGCTCCAGTGGGTGGACCGGGTAAGCCCGGGCCTACCCAAAATTTTCAAAAATTATAATTTTTTTATAAAAATACACAATTATTGTTAAACGTTAGGTTTTATTGAAAACTATAAGAAAAAAAAAAGTAAATCAACAAAAACAAACTCTAATTATCTGCCCCTATGAAAAGGGCAGTTTGTAATGAAATTAAACTATACATTCGCCTTCAGATTTGTAACATTTTACATTAACTTACGAGTTGTGTTGTAATGTTCACCTTATATTAACACAAGTTTAATCCTAACAATTAAATTTGTTACTATAGATATTAAAGTGTATTTTGTTGACATAAAATTATACGTTTAAAACAATTCTTATGATTAATATATTAATATTATACCTACATATTGGACTTTAGAAAGAAATAAATTACCCCCAGAAAGCCACAAAACGTACCTTTTTGCATCTGAATTTTGAAAGATTCCCCGGACCACCCTCTGATTGGGGGGGCCAAAACCCCCGCGGCAGAGCCCGGATTCCCAAAACTGTGCGGTGCATCCGGGCCTACTCAAAAATAAATCCTGAAGCATTCCGTGTCACTTCAGTTCATAGTCGTAACTGAATATAAATAGTTGGAGACGCCTTTGGAAATATTTAAAACTTTCTGGAAAAAAAAAGTACATTCCTGAGATTAGTAGATCTGTTTCGTATTATGTTTAATTTGGTGTACTATATAATATATATATTGTGACCAAAAAAGTAATACAGTTTTATTAGAAAGGTCCTGATAAAGTGGTTAACTTGCGTCACCGGGTATTTGTAGACTTTCCTGCTGTAGTCAATTGAATGCTAGAATGTGTTACGTGAAAGTGTTTTAGTTTGGTTAAAAGCTCCGCACCGCTGTGTTTACACCAGCGAGCACCAGCTGGCGTCGCACTCACCAACACGAACACGGCGCTCACCAGGCGGAGAAACACCCGCTGAATCGTGACATCAGCGCTACCGCGGTCGCTACGTGGCTTGAGCTACTATGCGGCAAAAAAAAGTCAGAATGTATTATACATACGGGCGCCCTCCACAGTCTTGTTACGCTATCAAAGTTTAATTTTTTTTAGTAGGCTAACTTAAGATAATTAATTTTAATTTAATTGTTTGAGTTAAAATAATGCATCACAATGCTGGAAGAATATTTAAAACGTAATTTTTTTGGTTTTCGTAATTTCACATTAATAATCGTTACAAGGCCTGTTAAAATTAATGTTCTGTGTTTTTTAAAAGTTTTGGATACATTATTTGCTTATAATATATACTATTATTTTACATTGAACATTCACATGGACAAAATTTTATTTATTTCGCGTTTATTTTAAATATTTGTTGTGACGAAAACGGACGCCATTTTCTATTTTCCTGAGTTCGATTCTGATTGGCTAATTCCGTCCAACATCCAACATATTTTAGAAGGGAAGCCTAAGATGTACATCAAGTTCTGTCCCTGCCCGAGCACGCCCGAATATTCACCTTCGGCCAACCTCGGGTTTATTTATATATATTTATATTTCTCTGTTTATTTTAATGTAGCTATACTAACCTAACTAACCGTCTATAGTGTTTTAAAGTGTTTTAATGTAGCTAACCTAACCGACCACGTTTAATATTTGAATTCATTTTTCCTGCGCAAAAATAAAACAAATCCCGAGGGTGGCCGAAGTTGAATATTCGGGCGTGTTCGGGCAGGGACAGAACTTGATGGACATCTTAGGCTTCCGATTTTAGAACCTGTCCTGTTTACAAAATATTTGATGGAAAGTCAAGTCGTCCAACTTGTCAAAAGTACGTGGCTACACTAGTGACCTTTTGTGCGACGTCTTACAATCCAACTTTATTTGAACAAACACATTGGAAGGTTCTGGAAGCGAAAGTTTAACAACGTGACACGGCCTTTATGAACGGAAATTTGAAAACGTCTTACGTGGTTTTAAGGTCCCGTATACAATTGCAGTGTCCCAATTTTTCTCCGACGGACCCTGATCGCCGATTGGTCCACGTGACCCTCCGACGTCACGGGTGATGCGTTCGATGGTCCGAATTTTCCCGTTACGAATACATTGGTCAGCTTGAAATTTTTTCCCATTGTCATCGTGATAATGGCTTCTTCCTGTTCCCGTTTCAAAGAGGTGAACAGAAAATAACAGACGATGTGGTAGGGAGCAAAGAGGACCTAGATGAAATATTAATCAGTGCTTTCAGTTTGTGACCGGCGCTTTTCAAAGTCCGAACACACGAATATATTTTTGCAGTGAACTTAGAATTCATTTACCAGAATGTACGTTTGCCTTACAGAATAAAATTATTGAACTTCCCCAATTTTCACAACTTACTAGTTTACTAAGCATGAATACAATAAACAAAAAAATTAAAAAACAGTTATTTTGGCGCTTTGTATCTACTGCGCTCTGGTGACTGCTACGTAAATCAGTAGATTCGGATATCGCAGTTGTAGCCATTAAAAGAGTTTTGCGTGCGACATTATGACGTCGTTCACATTAGGATAAGGACAGGAGGGTTGCAAATCTGTAGGATTTGTGGCCGCGCGACCTTAAGAGATTCGCACGCGGGGATAATAAGTAATGTCTGGATACCGTGCTTGTTTGATTGAATCCTGCCCGTATTTAGGCGTGCGTGTTCGCAAACAGCAGAAAACTTAATAAAAAAAAAAGTTTTCGTGGAGACAGAGTTTTTTTTTGACATCAAACAAGTTTTCGCAGTCACGCTATTGCAAGTGCAGGGAGGGGCTTCTTTAATTCCTAAGGCCTCCCCCTTCCCTTATAGACCCGTACCAGCGGGGGGGAACCACACAGACATGGCCCACAAGTCCCACAGAACAAGGCCTTCCTAAGCCGGGAAGCCTACAACTCACGTAGTTTCGGTTCCCTGCAAGAATTTCCGAAGTTTTGCGTTTTGGTATTAACGCCACTTCAACCGCTAAATCAGAAGTTTCCAATGAAAACAAGCATGTTGTGACTGACATAACCTAACCTAACCCAACCCTTCTTTTTTTTATTTAATTTCAATTTTTGAGAGAAATCCGAAGTTTGCACGAACGTGGTAGGGAACCGAAACTACGTGAGTTGTAGGCTTCCCTTCCTAAGCCCCGGCCTAACGGTGCAGCGGACGGCGCTGGAAGCGAGAGACGCTCGGCGAAAAGAGGAAGACAACGCCACTTCCGCGGTTCAAGGTCAACCGCTTCCACGCGCCGCGCTAGCTGGTTGCGGCTGCACTGCGCGACCTGGCGGTTCGCCTGCCCGCTCCGCGCTCTCGCCTACCGCTGGATCAGTGCAGTGGCCGGGATCACGCCAAGCCACCACAGCAGTGGCGTAGCCAGGATTTGTGTATGGGGGGTGTTAAGAAACATGCCTCCCCCCCTCCTTCGTATTAAAGCGGTAGGTCCGGGGTCCTCCCCCGGGAAAATTTTAATTTTAAGGTGTAAAATAATGCTATTTTTACAGTTTTCGGTACTTAAATTTAAATATTGTAATGGTAAAATTTTTATTAATTTTAATATCAAATTTGTTTGAGTGATGAATAAGAAATTAATTTAAGATTTGGTGCTAAGGGGGGGGGGGGGGGGGTGTTGAACCCCTAACCCCCCCCCCCCCCCATCCTGGCTACGCCCCTGCACCAAAGCCATTATAAGCTATGCTATAACCTTTTACGAGTAGGTTGTTTGTAATTGAATTTTAAAAGAAAATTGATCATCACACTGAAAACCACAGGAAATAGTACACTTTTATATCTCCAACGTTCACGTATAGAAATGTAAATAATGATTTTGCTTGGAAATATAAAACTAAACATTTTATATCTTGGTTTTTTTTATTTTATTATTATTTTTTTGATATTTGGTCCTTTAAGTAAAATGTTTGATGATTTTTGTTAAAAACGTGTAGGCCACTGGGTGTAGATGCACATGACGTTGGCACTCGTTAAATTTCGCAAAATTATTGAAAGAAAATAACACTTTTGAAATCAAATTATGGGCAATCCTTGTATGTTTTCGTGATGAACACGAATAATCAAAAGAAGCTCGGGGCGAGAAGTTTGTTATCTACTTGTTTTACAATTTCAAATTGTAGGGCTGGCGTCGTCTTGCGACTTCCGTGCTTTATAAACGTAAAAGATTTTCTTGCTTGTTTGCGTGTTGCGTCGTTGCTTTTTTTTTTTTTTTTTTTTTTTTTTTTTTTTTGCGTAGTTTATAAACCCGGACATACAAATTACGCAAGACACGCAATATGCAAAAAGTAAAAAAAAAAAGATAAAGTAAAGACGCATTAAAATACACGTTTATAAACTCCGCAAGACTCAAACCGTAACGCTCATACTATTTTTTTCTTTTTAAAAATAAGTTTTCCGAAATCTTACGCAGACATTAAGTGTTTAAAAGATATCACACAATGCTTACGCCAGTTAGTAAAGCGTAAGTGAGGACCTACCAGTAATATAGGGTGTCCAAAAAAGAATATCCCTGTTTCAATGGAATATTATAACAGTTTAGTTTGGATAATTTACATAAAATTGAAGGTAAATAACCTAGCAATTTTTTTTTACAGATGTTCACTATATGCACTTTTAGTTATACGGCATACACATTAAGTCCGATTCTTTCCACACTTTGGTTTAACACGTCCGGAGTAATGGAAATTGCCTCTTCAATGCCGTGTCTCAAATCTGGCAAATGATTAGGTAGCGGCGGAACGTATACGCGATCTTTTATAAAGCCCCAAAGGAAAAAAAATCGCATGGCGTTATGTCAGGTGAACGTAGTGGGCCAACAAAAAAGAGCTCTGTAGTCTCAATCATTACGACCAATCCAATGGTCAGGGACTTCAAAGTGCAACCACCCCAATACAAAGAGATTCCAATGAGAAGGGCTGAAATTACAGATTCACTCTTAGCGAATTGCAGAAGAACACAAAACGCTTTACGCTCAGGAGTCGCAATTTTGCGTAGGTGGCGCTGCAAGCGAGAAAAAAAAAAACAAAGCAGTACCCGCGCATGCGGCTTATCTAAAACAGTTTGGAGTTACTCTTTAATTGTGAACTTGAATCAAAAGCTCTACAACTTTTGCAGTTGATACTTTAAAAAACGTATAACAGGGACATTTTTTGTGGACATTCCGGCAGGATTTTTTTTTTCCTAGCCTAAATTATTCTAAGTGTGTAAAGGGAGGGCCAGGTTAGGGGAGGACCTAAGTGTGTGTCAGGCCGAAGCCTATACACTCTACCATGCGGGTTTTTAACCATGCAGGACAAGGGCGTGTGCATCATGTGCTAATTGGGGTTTACTGGCCAGCCATGGCTGCAATTGGCGCCATGGCTGACGCCCCATTGTAGTCCAGGCAAATTAGACCAAAAAAAGGCCGTGCTTCCCGAAAAATCGTCCAAAGCTGGAAAGTGTTTTAATACCTTTTGAGGGTCCCAAATAAGAGTCCTGTGAGTTTGCGACGGATTCTGACTCCTGCTTAAGTTTTGGGAGTCAAAAAACCGCGGAATTTTCGCACTTTGTATAGTTTTTCGCTTATAACTCCTAAACGACGCATCCTACAGAAAATGTTATTTGAAGCTTTTTTAAAACACATTAAATTCTGCTTCGAATGGTGTTTGGTACGTCAAAATCGGCCTAGCTGTTTAGCCGCAATCGATTTCTGAAGTGGGGCCATATTTTACCAACTGGGCTAAAAAGTTGATTATGCCCTTTGAATGGATCATATGAATCATTTGATGATGTTTTATTCAATGACAATCATCCAGGGGCGGATCCAAGAGTGAAGGGAAGGGGGGCACGGCCCCCTTTGGAATTTCAAGTATAATCCTTATTTTTAATAAAATATTAAATATTAATTGTTCTGGGGTTTCAGAAATTATAGGATTCGTGTCGCCCCCCCCCCCCCCCCTCCAACTGGATCCGCACCTGGACACTCCAAAATGATGTTATGTGGTTTCAAAATATAAGAAGGCATTATAATGAATAATGTTTTATTGATGGTAACAAAAGATGTATACATGTAAACGATAACGGTATTAGTTGTGTACATGAAAGATGTATTAGTTGATAATATGAAAGATGTATAAGGTACTCATGTTGACGATTTCTTTCGCCGTTTAGGAGAAGACGGTCGCTCTTCGCCGATCACGTCATCTAGCTCCTCATCCTCGGAATCTTGAGAATGAGGATTCATTTCTTGCTCTCCTTCGATGATATCAATCTCCTCGTCACACTGGGTGGCATCCAGTATAACATCCTTGTCTTCAGAGATGGAATTGAGGCATGCGTGCCCTTTGTAGGTTATGCACATGGTGGTGCATTTTATCCCTGCCTTTCTACAGGAGCAAGCTGCTTTGCACCCTTTGTTACATGTGCACGATATGGAGTTAAGAAGTTCTTGTGGGGCCGGTGGATCAGTCGTTGTGATGGGAGTTAACCCATTGGTGGTTATTTTCCATCCCCATCTCTCTGGATCTAGTACATTACTCCTCCATACATGCACCTGTAAATAAACTCTGAAGGAGTGCTGGCGAGCAGCCGCTTCTGTAGGAGGCAAGGACGCCAAGTCGAAATTCTTTTTTGAAAGCGACCTCTGGAAGAGGTCAAACCTCACTTGATTGAGGGACTTGCTGCTGCCACCCATGTACAAGGTTTTTATGAAGTGAACGCCTGCCTCTGCAACTTGATCAGGAGTTGCGATCGGGTCAAGAAAAATAGAGGCCTGATGAAGGAGGTTTTGGTCTGCCATGAATTTCTTGAATTTCCCCCTGGCAGAAAAAAATGAGGATGTGGTGTCGCACCCCGTGAAGGCATGGAGAAACAGGGCATGCTTCCTCATGTTTTGAGGCAGCCGGCAATTGCTCGGACTGTAAACGACAGTTTCCTGGTTCTGCTTCCCGGGTTTAATGAGGAACACGTTGGAGATGGGCTCTTCAAAGACAGCAACATGAAAGAGCAGGACCAACAGATCGGTGTCCTCTCCCACTATGAAAACATTGCCTCCCTCTATAGACCTCTCCATTGCTGTGCTCACAATCAGAGAATCTGCATCTTCCAAGGCTTGTTTCACGTGAATGCCCTCGTCCATCAGTTTGTTTGTCAGCATCGATATGAGACGTTTCTTGTTGTGATCATTCAACAAGAAACGATCTTTCGGCATTGTGGCCTTGGTATGTTCCTGGAATATAACCGACGAAGATGACATAGCACGGGCTCTTCGCGCTCTTTCAGCAGACTTTATACTCTTCTCGGCCACATCCTCTGGGTATCCATCGAAAACTATGTTGATACTGTCAGACTTGTAGTTGGATTTCACGTAATTTACGTACTTGTGAATGATATTGGAAAACTGTTCTCCGCTGTTCCACATAACTCTGTGCAGGAGGAAACCACCATCCACTACGTAGTCTGCATTCACAGTGAAATCCACTTTGATTGGAGTGAACAGCTTGTACAGTTCAGATTTTCTACTCTTCCGCATCATGCCATCATCATAAAACAGTGGGAGTGGGTACGAGGCCAATTCGAATCCAAAGTACGATTCAAGCTGAAGCTGTGATTTTATGTGAAATGGAATGCGGCGGAAAATCGTGTCCGGACTGATAGGGGCTGATTCTCCGTTGATCTTTGCTGTAGCCTTCACGGCTCGTAGAGGCACCACTAGATTTTTTCTGCTAAGTTGAAGTTCTTTGAAGTTTTTCCCTTCAATGGTTTTCATACTGGCTGTGCCCTTTTCAAAAGCTTTGTGGCAGTTGATGCTGTCATCTGATATAACTCCTGTGCTGATGGACATGAGGGAACTCTTTTTAGGGAATGGGTCATGGCACTGAAACCATTCGCTGAATTTCTGCAAATCGCTGTCGTCCCTCCGTATTCTGGAGTTTGTCGTGTCAACATACTGATCGGATGTTGAGAAGGAGACCTCACAGTACTCTCAATTTGATGAAAAACATCCACTGCAGTGGGCATGCCAGCGATCCACCAGGCTAGAGTCACATCGCTGATTCCCCGCCCACGGGATAGCCCTTCACAAGAAGATATTGCTCTCATGAGCACTTGCTCGATGGTCATATCTGACCATATTCCAGACCAATGCTTTTCGCTATGCCTTATTGTGAAGTAACCTTGTACAACGAACTGTAGATATTCAGCATGGGTCAGTTTTTTATTGAGCTCCTCCATATCCTGCAGGTAGTTGACTAGCTTTTGCGTAGTTGAAGTGTCCGCTGGCGTGGAAATATGGAATCATGTTTCTTATGCTCTGCAGGTGTAACATCCAATTCCCAGTTCTTTCAGCCTCGATAAATCGCTTGAGGACTGACACCATCCTGAAATACTGCACCCACAGCTGTGCTGTGCTTCCTCGTTCCTCTAAGATTTCCAATTGTCTTTTGAACTTTTCCATAAGACTGTCAACATTTGGGTTGTTAATGTCAAATATTTCTGATGTAAAATCCTTTATGAGATACGATAGTGCATCAGTCTGTTCGTCTGTCAGCTTTGTTTCTTGAGATGTGGACATCGTCTGTAGAATTATTTTGGCCAAAGCGAGCTGGGCCAATATATGAGCTCGTACATCTCTGGAATAGTAGTGGCCTGACATCATTGTTTTGTGGATGCCATCGCGAAGCAAACACTCCACAAATCTTGGAGGCCGCTGCCGTCCATAATGAAGCCAATTTTGCCCATATAGGACATGAGCAAATGAAAACCCCCAAGCCGCACGGCAACATAACTCAACTCGCTATTTGGGCCGACAGAAGCAAGAATTTTCCTTGCTTTTAACCAGAGTGGGTGGTCCAAAGTGACAAAACAGCAGCGTTGGCGGAAAATCGATTGCGGCTAAATGGCTAGGCCGATTTTGACGGAGTAAAAACCATTCGACGTAGAATTTAATGCTCTTAAACAAAGCTATGAGTAAAATATTTTTCAGGATGCGTCGTTTAGGAGTGGTAAACGAAAAACTAAACAAATAATCAACTTTTTACCCAAGTTGGTAAAAATTGCCCAACTTTGAAAATCGATTGCGGCTAAACGGCTAAGCCGATTTTGACGAACTAAACACCATTTGAAGCAGAATTTAATGTCATTTTAAAAAGCTTTAAATAAAATTTTCTGTAGGATGCGTCGTTTAGGAGTTATAAGCGAAAAACTAAACAAAGTGCGAAAATTCCGCGGTTTTTTGACTCCCAAAACTTAAGCAGAAGTCAGAATCCGTCGCAAACTCACAGGACTCTTATTTGGGACCCCGAAAAGGTATTAAAACACTTTCCAGCTTTGGACGATTTTTCGGGAAGTATATGTCTAATTTGCCTGGGCTAATTGGTAGTCTAGCTTAAAAGCTAACTAATGTGACCCAGGCAAAACCTGCATAGACACAGGGAAAACCCTGGGCCGGGTCATGCGGGGATCGAATATCATGCATTAAGCCAGCAGGTAACTCCTGGACTAACCGGCAGGAATGCTTCGTACTTGAAATACGTACCGCTGACTGGTATTAAACGTTGTCGGTGTTGTTTCTAATGGTCCGTCGTGGTGGCGTTGGACGGCCATTGTAGCACAGGGTGACCAAACGTCCCGTAAAAACGGGATTGTCCCGTTTTTTAACGATCGTACACGGGGTCCCGAAAATGTCTCCCGGGACGCCTAAATGTCCCGTATTTACGTTGGGTTCATGATACACTTTTGTCGCGCCTCTCCTCGGACCGTCTTCCCCTCTTCTCGACAGTTGAACTCACCCATTTTAGTTACCTTGTTTAATTATGTTTTTAAGTATGTCAGACATACTTATAATAAATAAGTATTCACTGCAAAATTATTGTTTTTATTTATTATACGCCTCACAATTTAAATTAAATTCCATATTCATAGGTAAATTGAAAAAGATTTATAGGTCTCAAATTAGCAAAAAAAAAGAGCATGTTTCAATGATTACGTCTCGATGGAGGCCCCTCGGAGGGTATCGCCCCCAAACCCTCCTTGGATGTGTCCCTTTTTTTCAAGTTTATGATTCGGTCACCCTATGTAGCAGGGTATCGCTTCGGAGAGACAGGCTGCTCGCTGTGTTTAGAAGGGGGGGGGGGAGGGCAGTGCGGACAGGCGCGACCCCAGAATAGCCGCGGCGACGCGGGCTCCGAGGAGAGAGACATTGTCCTGCGCCCGTGGGCCGGCGAGACAGGGATACCACACGGAGCCGCTGTTCGCCCGGCGGTACAACACGTGCTCTCAGTGTTTCTTGCAGTTGGGAACACTGATTTTAAATGTGTGTTTTTTTGCTATACTTCATTGCTGGTTACTGGTACATATGCACATACACATATACATCCATACACCATTGCATATGCATATACACATGAATGTACACACATATATGCATATTCACATACATATTCGTGTGCACACATACATATTCATATAACATAAACTTACATGCATATACGCATCTATGAATATACACATAAGTAATAAGAAGCCTCAATAACGGAGAAATATATATATACACACACACACACACACACACCAACAAGCAGAAATCAGCCGATATGAAAAGTTTAATATGTAGACAGCACAGAGAATTCCGCGGAAGTAACTAGTCAGAAAATAGAACATTAAATAGAGACCAAGAAAAAAGACCTTGGACGAAGCGATAAACGTAAGAACTTCAACAATGATACTGAACAGATAATGTGGGCAGCACGACAAAACCCGCGATGTGACTGAACAGACACTCTGTGCACCACACCATCGACAGTAGGCGTCCTAAGAAAAAATAGTCTATGCATTTAACTTTTTACATAGGCTGAATTTGGTTTGTTTTCTGTGTGTTTGCGCTTGCGTTAAAGATACGACAATATAAGTTCCCATAGTTATATGCACGCTAGTGGACGAGAATGACGATATGTACATCAGCTAGCTCTATTAAAAATATTTATTATTCGACGGCGGGTAACGCAGGTAGTAGTACCTATATGTCAAAATGTTAAAAAAAAATACTTATATATATTTTTTAAATTTTTTATTTGCTTTTTTTTAGATGTGGCCATTGCCTAGATAATTGCCAAGTTTATAATAAAGTTTCATTAACAATTTTTCATTTCAAATATTTATAGTTTTTACAACATAATCTTAAGTAAACGTACTGTCTATTTGCGGCGAGGATTACTGTCTACATTGTTTACTCTACTTTACCAATTGTAATTTTTTATTAGCCTATATCGGTTGCTTTAGGGTTTTGCAGCATTTAAAATTACTTATTTTTTTAACTGAAATTTAATTCATGCTATTGTAAAATAGGAAATACACGGACAGTTTGTGGAGCCGTAGTAAATAAAAAAAAATACTTCTCTGAAAAGCTGAGTTCGTAAAAAAGGTGTTGTTACAGAAACAGGAACCTATCTCGCCAACCAGGGCGTTTATTCTAAGTTTCTCGGAAAAGAGTTCCCGATCGTGATGCCACGATTATCGGAAGCTTTCTACAATATGGTATTCTAAGTTACTTTCATCAACTCGGAACCTTTCGATTCTCGGAAGCCAACGATCAGTATGTTTCGAGTTTCCAATTGCTGTCGAAAAACCTTTGCCGATCGGGAATTAGCAGTCAGTTGAAATCATGGCAGATGCTTGGCGTTTGTTTGTATCATATAACATAATATACACGGTTTTATGTTGCAAATTAACCTAACTTAACCTTTGTTAACACATTATTTACTGCCTTATGATTTACTATTTTTTAGGGGCGTAATTTATAATCGCATGTGAAACGTAGAAGTTAAGAATAAAATGTGTTTAGAATAGAAATTTCAGTACCTTTCGATTACGATCGTTCGTAATCGTCTGTTGCCGATCGGCCAAAGAGCTATATATCGGAATCGATATCGAAATGTTCCGATAGAAAACGCAAGAAACTTAGAATAAACCCCCAGGGCTGTATGTGAAGTATATATTAATAAGAGCACCTATCACACTACCATCTTTTACATAAATTTGTTTCAAATACGACTCGCGTAAGCAGGAATGTAACTAGAAATTTCTGAGTGTGGACTATTTTGGGTCTACCTGCTGCAGTATTAAACTTAACTGCAATACACCCTCTCTCTCGCTCACCCTCTTTCTCACGCTTCGATTTCAGAAAAAAAAGTAAACGGATTCCACTGTTGCCATATTGTAACCACCCAGCTTGTTAACATTACAAATCTTATATTCTATACCATATTTTATTATGTTTTAATTTTTTTAATTTTACTATTTGTTGACTTTTTAAGACCATAAATTAGTGTCTATTTACAGACTTTATTTTCGCAGTTGTGGTATTTCTGACAAAATAATTCAGTGCTAAACACCAATTGTTATTTCACAGCAGAAACTAGTTGTAGCAGTCGGTCATTTGAAAAGACAAGGCATTCCATAAAATGCTCTGCTCAAAAGAACAAAAAAAATTAATATTAAACGTTACCGGAAGTAGATTACAAAAAAACAATTGAAATAAGATGGCATCCTTGAATTACGACTCATGAGTAAAAAAAATTAAATTAAATTATCAGATGGTGCTCTTGATGATGCACAGCAGGGAAATGTATTTACAAAGTTCTCATTCCAAATGTTACTGTACAAAATACAATGTTTCAGATACATTATAATAATATTTTTTATAAAATTACAACGTTATGTCTGAAACGTTTTTGCTCTCTGGTGTACATCTGGCAACATAGCACACCGAAACAGATGTCGCTCTTGATGATACACAGCAGGGAAATGTATTTACAAAATTCTCATTCCAAATGTTACTGTACAAAATACAATCTTTCAGATACATTATAATAATATTTTTCTTAAATTACAACGTTGTGTCTAAAACGTTTTTGCTCTCTGGTGTACATCTGGCAACATGGCACACCGAAACAAGGACGGCGCAGAAATCATGCATTGGTAAGAGAAAGTAAATGCACACCGCAAAGTGAGGAGACGCGCTATACCTGTGCGATGGGGAAGCCTACAACTCGCGTAGCTTCGGTTCCCTGCAAGAATTTCCAAAGATTTCCTAAGTTTTGCGTTTTGGTATTAACGCCACTTCAGCCGCAATCAGAAGTTTCCAATGAAAACAAGCATGTTGTGACTGACCTAACCTAACCTAACCCTTCGATTTTTTTAATTTCAATTTTTGAGCGAAATCCGAAGTTGCACGAACGTGGTAGGGAACCGAAGCTACGTGAGTCGTAGGCTTTCCCTGTGCGATGTGGCCCAGCCTCGACAGCTAAGATAGTTTATCGGACATTGACCTCGGAAGGCTGTAGTATACTTTGAAAATAACACGATTATGTAACCGCACTCTAAACCACTATGTTCAAACGGGCACTTTGAATCTTTGCTACGTGTCTGCTTTCAAGTCAGTCGTGAACGCTGTTAGGTTACACAGCCAGATTCAATCCGCAGCCAGCCCGTGGACACTTGCGACTTCACGCGTTTCGTGGTTGTTGTTTTTTGAACTTAAATTTTTGTCCATTTTGAACCTTATCCACGAACCCCATTGATGTTTTCATTCTCTAGTACTGCGACGACATATGTCCCAATACCTCGTGATTTTGAGACACGCATACACAGCTCTGAAGCTGACAACTGCATTTGCAATGTTAGCTCGAGTTGGGTGCCACATCTGGTGAATCAGGGACGTGAGTTTCAACGGAACCAGAGTCGCCGCTTCTGCTGTCGCTGCAAAGAACTTAAAACAATTTTTCAGAAAACTGTTTTGCAGCAGAAACCACCGCCGTGCTTGCATGGATAGCAAATTGTTCGACCATAGCTGAATCTGTTGTCTCGTCAGTTTCAATAGAAAAACAAAGGGAGGGAGGAATTTCGTAACTAGTCCAAAATTTAAGTTTCCAACTTCAATGAAAATACCAATAATCATGTGATAAATAGATGTCTGCGATATTTGGCATTTTTCTACTCCAAGAGTGTCCTTAAGGGGAACATCGAGGAAACATGCTAAATGTAAAAGATGCTCAAATTTTGTTGTCCAAAGAATTTTCTTCTCGCATAAGAAATAAAAGCATAAGAAAAATATTGGTTGTCTGTAAAGTCGGTTTACGGACGATAGTTTAACATGACGTCATAACAAAACATTGTTGAAATGATTGCATACTTTTATGAATAAAATTGAATAATTTAATTGAATTATCACTATTTTGTATGGATACAAAGAAGGAGTGAAATTAAATCTACAATTTAATTGATAAATTTACTTTTATTTGCACTCATTAATTCAAATATGTTTATTACTTTAACGAAGAGATTATTTTACTATAACTTTTATACATGTTTGCTATTTAACTTCTTCCAATATGTGTTATTCTGTTAATGATAGGTCGATGATAGGAAAAGTAGGAAACGAATGGGAGTGTTTCAAGTTTAATGTGCCTCGAAAAAGTCAAATCGATGGTTGTTCCAATCGAGTGGAAGAGAGATAGATGCGGCGCAAGCGTAAAATGAATGTAACGGGACAATGTGCGTAACGGGACACTTTTTCGTTCGTGCAGCCGGCGTTCATCGATTTATTAGACGTAACGTCAAAAATTTCATAAGTTTTTTTATCAAGCAAATAATTGGTTGAATTAGATCATTAGTGGGTACGTAGGGACAAGATTGCAAATGAAGTTTCGCAGGCTCTGCGTGTGCAGCACAGTTTTCGTGTATAGGTTTACCTAAAAACGTTGCAGGTATCTCGTATATCACGTTTTACGGGAAATGGGGCCAAAGAGCGCAAGGCTGTGGACTGACGCGCAGTCTTCTCGTCGGGCATTGGGCAACTATGATTTTTTTGAGCGGTAACCATAACATTATATGGAGAAGAATTGAAGATAAAGGTATAATGCAAGACCCTCAAGTGATGAAAGCATCTGTACCAAAAACACGCGTTTTAGCCATTTTACCTCTTCGAAAAATATCGTTTAAAAACTTAAACCCGAAGCAAAACTACTTATCCGCCCGAAACGAATTCTATAAAAAAATAAAAAACACTCGGATATCTTAGTTTTGAAATCACGTGGGTTTTTTTTTTTTTCGTGAAACTCTGTACACCGTATGTGTGCCCGGGTAGGCGGAATTTCTGTAGAAGACTTTTTTTTTGTTTGCAGTGTCGCCGTGTTCCGCTTCTTACGTGAACGCAATAACTCGAGAGCCCGCAAAGTGTCGCTCCGTTATCGTGGGAGCGCGCGTGATTTCCCTGGGGAACTGCTATGCCCGTGTCGTGCTCGGGTATGCCTCCCTCTGGAAGTATGTGATAGGGTGATGGTGAAAGTGTGGCAGCCGGGTGGGATTTTTTTAAGGGGGGGGGGGGGAGGGTTGTCTTTTGAAGCTGAAAAGGAAGAAGTGTCTGGCCTTCATATGTTCCTGTCGACCCTGCCGTCAACACTAGGAAGTAAATCATTCATGCAAAGTTTTTAGTCAAGTGATTTTTTTTATGTTCTATAATTGTGATTACTGTGTTATTTACTTCTCTGGAATTCGTAACTATTTAATTAATTAAATAATTAATTAAATAGTTACGAATGCCATAGATGTAAATAACACAATAGGACAAAAAAATCACTTGACTAAAAACTTTAATTAATTATATAGTTAATCTCAGAAAATTAAACCATTTAAAGAGAACGCGACATAAGTTATTTAATAAAAAAAATCTAGTGATAAAAGGAACAGTTATTTCTTTCCTGGTAAAAAAAAAAGCTACTCGGCGCACGTGGTCCTCTAATAAAGTAAAAATTAAATCTGTTCTCAAAGAAATGTAGTGACATAGTGACTCAAATAACTAGTACGCTGTTGGAAAATGCAGTAAATTTACGGACATTTTTAACGAAGAAATCACCTCAAATAAAGAAAGAGTTCTTCGTAATTTCAGGTAACTGAATTTCCGTAAAAACTACTCTGTATTCCGCCTTCCTAGTTCCGTGCTCCACTCTACACAGGGCAATTTCTGAATGTTTTTGTTTGTATATACATACTAAGGTTGCTCTGGTGGATTCGTGTTCAATGTAATTTCCGTAAACCTACGTAGATAACCGTAAATAAACGAAGATCCCTGGATAATTTGTAACCAGCGTTCTATTTAAATTTAAGGTGAATAATTTTAACAGTGATATTCTCCAAGATAGAAAAAAAAAACTAAAAGTAGGTCACAATATAGTGCATTTTCAGAATATGACGTAGATAGCAGACTACTTCATCCGCGACTTAGTGGTTTTTCTTTTTACGTACATGTTGTCGGTTGAAAAGGGTAAAGTTTCCATGGGCGCAAAAAGTAACTTAGTTTCTTGAAACCGCCCAATTGCGAGTCTACCGCACGATAAACGAGTCGGTTAAATTTTTATTTAGGCCTCACTTTTACGTACAATAGAGTACACGTACAATTTTCCACAGAATTTCAAACACAAAATTTTCAGGGTTGATTGAAGCAATCCATGTTATTGTGTGGGAATGATCACTTTCTATCCAATCGCGTCTACGAGTTTTGATATATAGACGGACATAGTTGCCACATAATCAGGAATTCTGGTGAAAATGTTCGTGAAGGTTTTTTTTTTTGAGACAAAAGCTGATACTGCAACAAATCAAAACCGTTTCCCCGAGTGTTTGCAACAGGAAACATGGTCTAGAATGGATTGGTCGACTGGGGTCGCTTGCCGGGAGCTAGAACAAAGTGAAACTCTTCGTTCGCGCAGCGGAGTGAATGTTCTCACAGGTTGAGCGCGGGGGAGGCTTTGCAGCACAGAATTTCCGAGAACATCTCACAGCGACACAGCCGCTCGACCAGACAAGCAGACTAGTTTAGTGATGTTTGCCGAAAAATAAAACTCCTGGAATGTTGACATTCCCCCCCCCCCCCCCCCCATGAAAACTTAATCATAGCAACACAACTCAGCCTGCACTTAAAAATCCACCGCTTTTAAAATCACTATTTCATTCTATTTCCACATTTCATAACTAGGGAAGAAATCTACAAACACCCAGTAACAATAAAATTAATTGTATAAATCTTAGAAATACATATAATTTATCCTCTGAATTCACTGCAACCTGTATAAGAATAAATACACACACACATATAGCTTACACAGTGACATAGGCTAGGTACATAAAGGATCGGTGTCCTGTCATTGTCTCTTTGTGTTTTGTTTCCTATCATTTCATAACTCAACACCTACCGCCCTCCAGCGCTTCATCGGTCGGATTTCCATTGTATGGTCAATTGATCTTGTCTTAGTTGCGTTTTATCACCTTCTAACCTATATGGATCACGAATTCTCTGAAACATTCGCTGTATAATGGCGTGGTGCTCAGCAGCCTAAACGTACTCTACATCTAATGTACGTATTTACTGAACGGTCTGCAGAAATAATTTAGTGCGGTATGCGTTTGCGCAGCCTTGGAGCTTGAGCTCTTACCCTTCCGGTTCTTTGTTTCCTGGTGGTAAGGCTTCGGCGCCGGTGTGTACATTTCTGTACCGGCAGTGGAGTGTTGTACGATGTGGACTTCTGTATAAAGTGGGACGGTAGAGACAGAGATAGGTAGAAAGAGGGCGAGAGAGGAAGAAAGAGGCAGAGAGAGAAGGTAGTTAGAAAGAAGGTAGAGAGAGAGAGATAGCGGTAGAGAAATACGCGTTCCACTTTTTTTCTGCATTCCTCAAGAGACAGACGCTTCAGTTCTGAAACAGTACTTTGGGTGTGGTAACGGCCAGAAAAAAAAATTCTCTTAATTGCTGGAGGCACTAGCGCGTCGGTCAGCATAGCGCCCTGAGCTCTCACTGCCTCGGTCCTAGAGCGGTCACAACTCTCTAGGAACGAGCTCATAAAGCTCGCTTCTCAACCGTGAGCGCCGTGAGCCTAGCTGAGGACAGAAAAATACCTGCGTAATTGTAATATAACAGGTGATATTACTAAAAAAATTGGTTGTCTGTAAAGTCGCTTTACGGACGATAGTTTAACGTGGCAACGTCATAAGAAAACATTGATGAAATGATTGCGTACTTTTATGAATGAAATTGAATATTTTTTATTGAATTATCACTATTTTGTATGGATACAAAGAAGGAGTGAAATAAAATCTACAATTTAATTGATAAATTTACTTTTATTTGCACTCATTAATTCAAATATGTTTATTACTTTAACGAAGAGATTATTTTAACTATAACTTTTATACATGTTTGCTATTTAACTTCTTCCAATCTGTGTTATTCTGTTAAGGATAGGACGATGATAGGAAAAGTAGGAAACGAACGGGAGTGTTTCAAGTTTAATGCGCCTCGAAAAAGTAAAATCGATGGTTGTTCCAATCGAGTGGAAGAGAGATAGATGCGGCGCAAGCGTACAATGAGCGTAACGGGACAATGCGCGTAACGGGACAATGAGTCATCATTTTTCGTGCGTGCAGCCGGCGTTCATCGATTTTTAAGACGTTGGCACGTCAAAAAACTATAATTTTAAAGATGGTCTGATCACAATCAAATGGGAATGTATTGTTTCGAACGCGTAAGAAGGGGTCACCCCGCGCGACGGTGCCTGGCGGCCACTGACGTCACGCGCGCTTACCTTTGGGATTAGAGCGGCCCTCCCCCCTGGCCCCGCGCCTTTTTTCCTCGGCATTGTTAGCTATCCCTTGGCGGCATGGAGTGGCGTGAATAAAAGCCGCTCTTCTGGATGCTTCGAGCGTCGGGTCGGCCTCGGGATGACGCGACACGTCACAACCGCTCCAGTCGGTTCCAGAAGGACGGGGCCAACGGGTATAAAAGCGGCGACGCCGGCCTCCGCGAGAGTTCCGGCCGGCGAGTTCGGCAAGGACGACGAGACTCTCCCTCTTTGAGGGGTGTGAATTATGAACTTGACGGATACTTCGTGATTTGTGAACAGACATTAAGTGTGGTGATTTAATTAGTAATGTAAATATTAAAACTGTGTAAAATTAATTAGGTTATCCTTACAAACATGTTTAACCCCCTCCCTCCTCTCTTTGTGACAGTATTATGTACTACATTTAAATCTCTTAAGCTCTCGTACATTATGGAGATTTTTTTTTTAATTTTCTCGTCATTACTATTTCTAAAATTATTACAGGATTTGTTGTTCATTTGTTTTTTCACAAATATTTTCAATTTCTACTCACAAAGTGTAATATAATGGGTGAAAAATTTCGCGGAACTGGTGATAATTACGAACACTTCTCGCTATTTTCTACATCCATCTTATTACATTTAGTAGATATCTGTTTGAAAACAGTTGTGGTAGAGAAACAAATGTAATGGACGTATCGTGTTGTTAAAATTTAAGTTTTTGCTCTAAAATAGTAATCGTGATGAGAAAATGACAATTTCAACAAGGCGTGTGAGACCTAGTCTTAACATGTACTTTTTTTTAGAGAATCTGATCCACAGATCGTCTGTAGATTATCGGCCTCGCATGTTCAGATTTAAATGTGAAAATGTTTTAATAAAAGAGATCTTGGGGAATGTTAGCTAGGAAATAACAAAGAGTGTACATATTATCTTTGAAAGATTTGTGCAATGGGAGTGCATGACATGATGTAAGCTTGAGTCGCACCTGTGTTTTCGTACCATGTGCGTCTCTGCCTGAGGACGGGAGCAGATAGCAGTTCCCGAAACGTCGATTGTTTCTGTTTTAGAAAACTGTTGTGTTTGTTTTGTCTTTTCGTTTTGTCGTGCTTTTGTCTCGTTTTGACTGTTGTGCTGAATTTTTTTTTGGGTTCAACATTTTTGTGCTGTCATCATTTGTGGTTTTTTTTTTTTCGTTCTCTTCTGTTTTTGGAAAACTATTGTGTTTGTTTCGTATTTTCGTTTTGCGGTTTTTTTGTCTCGTTTCAACTGTTGTGCTATATTTTTTTGGGTTCGGTATTTTTGTGCTGTCATCATTCGTGTTTTTTTTTTTCGTTTTGTTAGTCCATTTTTCTTTGTTTGTTGACCATATTCCTATTGTGGAGTATTGTGTGGTGTTTATATCCTGACAACAGCAATTTTTTGCTTTATTTGTGTTTTTGTCATTCGTGTTTTTGTAGTTTTCTTCTACAGACATACATGTGCATAGCAATGGCGTATGTCCAAAAGCTTACATCATGTCAAAGAGTGTACAGCTGTGAATATCCGTGAAAAATGGGGGGGGGGGGGGGGGGGGGGAATCGCCAAGACGCTTGACTCTGGTAGTAATTACCTCGCTGCCGATTAATGCCTCGTAATCGTTGTGGCGACGCAGGGTCGCCAACAGGACCAATTAAAATGTTGCTTGGAGCATGCCAATAAATCATAAGGAGGTCGGTCAGATGCCACTAAGCAATTAAAGTAACTGTAAGGGATTGTTCATTTAAACATTCGATTGTTGATGAGTACATATTTTCTTAATATTCCGTACTTATCATTTATTTAAAAATATTGTATTATAATTATTATTGAATTTTCCAATGAACTATTCTATTTCTTATAGTCAAAAACCATTATGATTTACTTAGTCCAAACAATATATATGTGTGTGTATGTAATTAACACCTCAAGATGCTAAAGGCTGTGAAAATATGGTTTAGTAGAAATAAGCCGACGAAGTTTTTATCATTACATTTTCTGGGAACTCAAATTAACCACATTCAGCACTAAACAACCTCAACCAGAATTTTAAGAGAGCCACTTTGTATATTGATTTTTTCCGCAAACATGGTATTTTACTGGAAAATGAATGGCGTGTTGTATCCTCTACCAAATGTTGACATATTCTTTAATAAGAACATATTATGTAACATACTTAGAAAAAAAATGTATATTTTACATCAAAGAGACAAATCGTTAACATTCCCCAATTAACACCATTTAAACAATTCATAATCTCGTCGCTAAAAAAATATTTGGTTGCGAAGCGCATTGAAAAGTCTTTACGTATAGTGACAAAGTCGGTAAGTTGGCAACCCTGGTGGCGAGTTAAGGGGTAAAATCTAGGTATAGTGCATTACAGCTAACCTGAACACTTTTAAAATTATTGCTAAGTGTTATCTTTCAGTCATGTCGGCGTTATTGTATGTTTAGGTTCTCTTCTTTGTATTTGGCAGGAAGTTCTGTCGGACGTAGACTACAAGATTATCACAAGAACGAGAGAAGCGCGTTCAACACATCTGTTACGTCAGTGTGACAAAACAAGACTTCCCGAATATAAATATTTTCTATTTCCTTCGTCGCAGGCGGTATGTTATTGGAGTGAGTGTGAAATTTTGGTTTGTGGATGTTGTTTAAACTGGTGCATTGGTTATGAAATCATGATTATTGTATTTTTGGGGTGGTAATTTTGTTATTCGTTTGTGAAATTTATTTAATACGTTCCCCTACAATGCCTTTTCGAAACATTGATGGCTGTCGTATATGGTTTATTTCTCAACGCTGATGATGTCTGCTGCAATGCAGAGCGAAAAAGTCAGTACAATCGACTACTTGGGCGTGACTCAACCTCGATCTCCAAGATAACTCACAATAGAAGAATTTTCAGCTACCAAACTGAAATGTCCGTGGGCACTCTGCTTATGTAACTTCAAGGGTTGTATGTTTTCGAAACGGGAGAAGACATGCATTTTTTTTTTTAGAACTTACATTAAAACTAAGTCTATTGTTCGGGAGGATTATGGGTTAGGAAACTCTTGACTTGATGTAAGTATTTGTACATACGCCATTGTTAAGCACACGTATGTCTGTAAAAGAAAACTACAAAAAAAAATTCAGCACAACCGTTGAAACGATACAAAAACACAACAAAACGTTTTGTGTCTCGTTTCAACTGTTGTGCTGAATTTTTTTTGGGGGGGTTCAATTCATCATTTCTGGTTTTTTTTTTCGTTCTCTTAGTCCATTTTTCTTTGTTTTTCTTTGTTTGTTGACCATATTCCTGTTATAGAATATTATGTGTTGTATATATCCTGTTGACGACAGCAATTTTTTGCTTAATTTTGTGTTTTTTGTCTTTTGGTTTTTTGTAGTTTTCTTCTACAGACATACATGTGCTTAGCAATGGCGTATGTCCAAAAGCTTACATCAAGTCATGCACTCCCATTGCAAAAATCTTTCAAAGATAATAGGTAATACTATTAAGTGTCTCAGGCCGAAGCCTATGTACACCTGATCGTGTTGGGTTTCAGTCATGCGCTGAAAGTGTAACGTGCAGCATGTGCTTTGTGCATGGGGATTGGCCAGCCACGGCAGCGATTGGTGCCATGAATAACTCCCCTATCTCAAATCTAGACTATAACCAGTTGAGTTGGGCCCAGGCAAAACCTTGAATGGACACAGGTAAAACCCTGGGCTCATTCACGCGGGGTCAAGTATTGCAAGCACTAAGCAGGCAGGTTCGGTGCAGGACGAGAAGTGTGGTCCAGGAAGAAGAGTTGGTCGGGGCAGACAGTTCCAACCGTCTGGGTTGGTACCAGTGGCGCCCCTGGCGGCAGGCGATAGGACTCGTCGCCTTGCAGTCTGCCAGGCAGCTTGTGTGCTTTAAACTGTGCAAAGGAAGACGGTGTTGAGCGAATTTTAATAACACTCATTGTAAGTTAATTTACGTTACTTGATCGCGAACTGGCGCATCGGGTCTCACTCCAAAAGAGATGGCGCGCCAGTAAAAGGCTGTAGACAGTTAGCGACACTATCAAATAATGTCATTGCGAACATTTAGCTCCAACATCTAGGCTTCAGGAGCTACGAGTTAGTTTAAAATTGCGTCGGCTCACACTCAGGAAGGGATAGGAGCTGCAGTTTGACCTGTCGCGAGTAGTTAGAGAAATTATCCAGTCCATCGTGGGACCCCAGCCTCCACTTCTACGCATTTGTGAGCCACGACGTTGTGCGAGGCTGCTTATTAGGCCCTCGGCTACGATGATAAATTTCCGATGCTAACACATCTGTTGGTCGTTTACAGAAACATGGGGCAAGAATGAGAAAAAAGTTCAACTGTTGTCCGCAGGATAGCGCTTCAGTCGCACGCCCATCTGCCAGGTCATTGCCTCCGTCGAACCTTTCCTCCTCCCCACCTCCCATCCTTCCCGGGCCTTTTCTTTCTCGTTGATGCCAATCACTCGTGTTCACAGCCGATTCTCAGAAATGACGCTGGGCTCGCCCCATCCCTGGTTGTCGCCCTCTCCGTTGTTGCCAAACTGCAGACGGAGCGATAGAGTTGGAGTGCAGTCTACGGCTTGTTTTAAGTGCGCCTGGATTGTTATTGCCAGTTGTGACCGCGCACTGCCCGGCGCGGTGTACTCGACCGTCAGCTGTGCCAGGGCTGGGCTCGGCTCGCAGGCTGCTGCTGCCGTGATTGGCCGGAGGCTCAGCCAACCGCGGGGCACTAGGGCGGTTGTTTCTCGAGGATCATTTTAGGGCGTTTGTATTTCTGTATCTCGTCGGGATCATAATCACCGAGAGAGACGAAATTTATGGGTTTCGATGAGTTTCGCTTTTCTCATAGAATTTTGTCGTGGTTCGGACGTAGAAATTGTGTAAAGTTTCTCTGTTCGTTTCGCGATGTAGTGCCTCTACTGGACAGTATCTGAGGGCGTCTGTAGCGATTCTCGTACATCTTTTTTTGGATTGGCTGCAGTTTGATGAGGTGTGTACTTCCTGGCTGCAGTTGCCCATGCAGGGGCGGAGTAATTAATGACTGGTCGGATGAGGGCTTTTTTAGAGCAGCAGTCCGTTATGGAACCGTACTGCCGACACGCCTGCTCGTTGTCGGGCGGAGTCCACACATTCGGCAATGTGCCTGTCCTTGCTTGGAGTCTGTGTGTGTGTACGCCACAGTAGTTTTCTGTGCGTTAAAACGCCTAGGTATTTCGCGACGTCTTGATGGGAAATTTACGAAGAGGCTGTTAGCGAAAAACATTAATTAATACTCTGAGCACTGATGAGTGGTTCTGTTTCTGTGTTTCCTTTTCAAACTGTGTATTTTTAAAAGAGTGAAAATGTTTAAAACGCGTGTTTTCAGGATAAGTTTTAAGCACGATATAATCAGTTACAGGTTCTTGAAAAAACATACCTTTATCTTCATCTCCGTCATATACTGTGGTGTTTACCACTCAAATATCATAGTTGCCCCCCCCCCCCCCTTTTTTTTGGCCTATTTTTTCCCCGTATATCGTATGTATACTCTTTTCTCCTTTGTATTTACTCGTTTCAAAGTCTGCAAGAAGAGACAATATCGTATGGCATTGCAGCTTGTGCATATATTGGAATGGTTTTTTGTATATGATTATTATTATTACTACTATTATTACTATTATCGTTGTTGTTGTTGTTGTTGTTGTTGTTGTTGTTGTTGTTGTTTTGATGGCCTCGCCGCCTATGTAATCAAATTTTCATTGAATAAAAGCATTAATGAAAACCAAAACTATGCACGACGAAGAAGACTTAGAGGATATCCCACGCCAGAAGCACCAGCGTGCGTCGCGCCTATCATCGCGCCTCACCAACACAAATAACACCCCGTGACTAAGGGCGGGTTCCTTGTTTACGATTCTCACGAGTGGATCTCGTGCACGGGTTTATTTCTAATGCGGGTCAGATCCG
Source organism: Bacillus rossius redtenbacheri (assembly GCF_032445375.1). Classification (NCBI taxonomy): domain Eukaryota; kingdom Metazoa; phylum Arthropoda; class Insecta; order Phasmatodea; family Bacillidae; genus Bacillus; species Bacillus rossius. The sequence continues at coordinate 27,048,355 of NC_086337.1, read as the reverse complement.
TCAAGTGACAGTTGTGTGACGGCGCGGAGTCGCGCGACCTCGCGCGCGGGCTGGTGCTTCGCGGAAGACGTGGGAGGCGCCGAGCAGCGGTTGCCGGGGGAGGGGGGCGAGGGGACGCGTGAATTACTGCCGTGGCCTCCGCTCGCCGCGCGCAGCGGGACCGCAGCTGTCGAGGAAGCGACCTTCCTGTCTGGCCTCGTCACCGCGCGTTCTTCCTGTGTCTGTACCCGTTACCCGAGAACATACGTCAAGGCATGCAAATTTAGCGTATTAAAGAAAAAGGAAAAACTCCCAATCATCCGTTACATTCGTCCGTCACCCGTCCGTCCGTCAATCACGTGACCTGCAGCCAATCAGATGGCCCGAAAAATTCCATCCGTCCGTCCGTCCGTCCGTCAGTCCGTCCGTCCGTCAAAACCTTGCCAATCTTTAGCTTTTGACGGACCAACGGATGGTCCACCGCCTTGTTAAGTCGATCGTCTTCAATGCGACTTTCCGAAAACAGTGTTCGGATTTTTTAATTTGCAGTATATAGAAGGCTGTGTCGTATTGACCGATTATTATTGTCATAATAACGGTAAAGATTGCTTATGAGAATGAGCTTTTAGGAAGAAATGCTGATAAATTACGTCCGGGAAAGGGAGCATTTGTATTATATATATATATATATATATATATATATATATATATATATATATATATATAGCAAAGACTATCGGGATAAGCAACTGAGGGAAAAAGCCTGGATAGAAATAGCTTCTCTTTCCTTTGACGCAGTAATAAAATAAGCATAATTTTATTTATTGCTGGCATGACTAATGTTATTTTTAAGACGGCACCCGTTTAATCCACTTGTCAAAGCACGGTTCCCGCCTGTCAAATTATTATCACATTCAAAAAACAAAAGTTAATTATCCAAAGTAAATTATTTTCACCAAAAGTTTACCTACAATAGAGAAAGTATGTGGCGGAAAGTTGTAGCACTGATATTTTAGAATAGTGACGGACGGATGGCGGATGGTTGACAGTCGGTAATAATTGCGGAGAGAAATAACGGACCGAAAATGACGGACGGACGGGTGACGGATGGATGAAACGGATGATTGGGAGTCCAGCTTTAACCTGCGCTCAACAATGATACGTCTCATCCATCCGTCACTCGTACGTCCGTCAGTCGGTCACGTGACATCCAGTCAATCGGGACCTTGCCATCGCTTTAACTTTCGACGTCGTCGTATGGAAGTATAAAATTATAACCTCAAAAATGTCTGAAAGGCATTGTCTTTATTTGAAAAGTTTTTTCTATAATTATTTTTTTTGTATTGGTTAAGCTGCTTCGGTTTTTTTTGTAATCTTTGAACTCGTTTAGAGTTTGATATATGAAACGATAATTAACTGAGCCACGAAGGTAATAAAAATTGCACAGTAACTTGATTATATATTTAAATAAATATTTCAGGGTTGGTCTAGTCATGATCGTCCAACTGGTAAATATTAACAACACAAATTTCCTCAGTTGTTGGCAGCATCTAAGTAGACGGTTTGCTGACGGACGGACGGACGGACGGACGGACGGACGGACGGATGTCGGACAGACGCGACGAAACATTGTGACAGTGCGCGAGTGGCACGCATGCTCGTTTAGGCTACAGTTACACTCGGTGCATGTTCTGACGAAAATGAATGCGTCAGAACATAGTGGTTTAATCGCAGGCGTGTTCTGATAACAGTTTGTTTCATCCACCAGCGGAAGATAGAACCCGCAGTCGATGCTTGAAAGTCCGAAATTTAAAGTATTTGTTAATGAGTGGTTGAAAAAACAACCGAGTATGTTAAACAGATTGTTGGCTGCAAGAGACGATAAAAGGTGAGTATCAAATGCTCTCACATCCCACATCTGCCGAGAATGATCTCAGTTTTTTTCCTTTGCATACTCCACGGACACTTGTTTTCAAGTGCAAGACTAATTAATTCTTCTACGCCCGTTGTTGCGACCTGTTGATAACCTACACAAAGCTCGCGGACGTCAGAACTGAATGCAAAAAAAAAAAAGTTTAACCGGTTTGAACGACCGACTATAGTTCTGACGTGTTCCGTGCGTAGTCTGCAGAGGCGGGCGGTTGCAGGCAGCGTAAATGAACACTTCCATTCCATTCGCAATTGTTCGAGTGTTGTGACGAACTGTTCAGAAGAACCTCTTTTTTTTCGCCGGAACGCGCGTCTGCTGTGACGGCAGCATCGCTCGCCTGGCCTGCATGATTCACTTCCAGTCCGGGCAGCCCTCGTGACGTCAGCATCGGCGAGGCGTCGCCGGAACGGACCGTGTCCCTTATATAGCAAGTCTGTAAGGCCGGGACGGGATTCCAACCCGGTCCCCTCGGGAGGGAGAGGCCGATGGCCTGTGGGAGACCTAAGATCCACATATAGTTCTGGCATTCACGATTACACCCGAACAATTCATCTTCGGCCAACTTCGGGCTTTGTTTTATTTTTGCGCAGCAGGAAAAATGAATTCAAATATTAAAAGTGGTCGGTTAGGTTAGCTACATTAAAACACTTTAAAACACTATGGACGGTTAGTTAGGTTAGTATAGCTACATTAAAATAAACACACACACACACACATATATATAATTATATAAACCCGAGGTTGGCCGAAGATTAATTGTTCGGGTGTAATCGGGAATGGCAGAACTTTATGTGCATCTTAGGCTTCCCGATGGCCTGTACCTCGCTTCGTCGTTCGTGCCCATGTAAACTCCAAAAAAAAAAAAAAATGATAACATTGTACGTAACCAAATAACCTTGTAATTGAACATGTTTTGGGATACATTAAGATAGAGATGGTAGCAAAATAGTAAATATTCAGGACTGCTGGTAGTCAGGAAGTCAAACATTTCAGCAAAGGGTTTTGCGCGTGAGGTTAGCCGAAACGAGGTGAGTGCTTGGTGTACTTCCATTTTTTTTTGGGGGGGGGGGGGGGGAGATAATATACGGTTTAGGCTAAGATACGTTTCCTAGGTAAAGAGAAGTACATATTATTTCGACATTAATATTATCAGTGACTATAAAGAGTGGAGCATAAACATATTTCATGTATATATTATGCCTGTGAATTGAATTTGAATTTGTTGCTAACTAGATAAGTTTTTCATATAAGAAAAAATATATTTTCTAAAAAAAATAAATAAATAGGTACATGAAATAAAATTATAACACCCGACCTATATTACCATATATCACCATTTGCCTAAAGTTTTTAGTTCCAAGGGGTGAGGTAGGAGAATTTGTCAAACTAAATATGTTGCGTTAAATGATTAATTCATTTGGGAATTTTGATTTACTACAATTTTTGGGACATTCGCCAATATAGTTTTGGACTGTTTATCATGGAAAATAAATTTTTCAAGAATACAAAATAAATAAACTGAAAATAAATTCACATAAATTAAGCCTAAATCAGCTGATGTCGAGCAGATGGACCCAAAGATAAACATGAACAGGTATTGTAGACAACACAACGGCGACAGTACAGACGAACACATTCAAACTTTAAATTTCAGATAGTGCTGTTATTTTTTAATGGCTAAATTACTTCCAACGAAATGTTTGTGCTTTTCATTTTAATTTAGAATTTTTCCATGACACAGTACATTACTGCAGTGTCGTATGTCCAAAAATATGTATAAAATAAAAAATGTTAATTAAGATACAGGTTATAAAATAACGCTTGTTCGTTGGGGGGGGGGGGGGGGTAAAATATCAATTTCTTTTCACACTTTTATCTTACTTACAGAAAATTAATTACCAAAATATTGTTTATACATTATTTGGTAACAACACAAAAATAGTTTTTTTTTGTAGTATACCTATACTATAGATTTAATATATATATATATATAATTTCAAATCTAAAATGACATTTATTTTCTTACATTTAAACATATTATAAGTTAAAGTATATATATTATATTAAATTTTAAGTTGTTTTAAGCATTATTTTAGCCCAGCTTTTTGGCATTAGTCAAAATTTTGGTTAAGAGACATAACCTCATTTGTAATTTTTATTTATTTATTTTCTATAATTTTTTTTGTGGTTATTTCTTTTTATAGTTTTCAGAAGTAATGTTAGTTTGATACATTAGTGGACTCCCCTACTGTAAAAAAGTTTATAAAAATAACAAATTTCAATATGTAGTTTGAGTATGATTTAAAAAAAAAAAACTAAATTGTTTTGAATAACTGAATTCCCAAGCAAAATTTAAATTAAAAAAAAAAACATTTTTTTTTTTTTAGATGACGACTGCAGTAACAAGAAAAATATATTAAGGAAATAAAATTGTACCATCTGGTTGAAGGCTTACTCTCAGCGCGAGCTCTCGCGGGTAATCGATTTTTTTTAACCTCGCCGTACAGTTGGTAACAGGATGAGCGGAAAACTGTTGCCACGGAGTAATTTTTTTTTTACTCTCTTGAGTGGCTTCCGCCCGAAACCTCGTGACACATAAGGTGTAGTAATTTGTCAAGCGAACGAAGAAGATATTGGAATAGTCCACATCGAGCAAGTGCTAGCGAAAGTGAGCCAATAAAAAAAAAAACCAGAACATTGCCCAAAAAAATATGGCGTTACTGGTGTATACCCTCCCATCTTGACTATACCCCCACCTGTCGAAAATAGTCCTACTTATTGCTTCCGCCATGAAAAAAATACTTATACAACGTGTATATAAACTCGATGAATTTATCTTAATATTATTGGTAAATAATGTTTTTTTCTACAGTTAACATCATGACATCAGTTTCCCCCACCCACCTCCCCCAAATTTTGAAGTTAACTGCCGTACCTGTACTGTCGTACCTCCTCTCTTGGTTCCCCCACCACATACCTAACTATTCCCCTGATGCGATATGAATTTTCTTAACGCTCGAAATTTGTAGCCCCCCCCCCCCCCCCCCCCCTCAGCAGAGAAGTTTCACGTTAATAACAAAAACTTCTTAAGTTACACGGGCTTGTTCAAAAGTGTTGCACATCGTAGGTTTTCTCCAAAGTATCTACTACGTATGGTGCCAACACGATGAAAACAAAAATAACTTTCATTTTCTCTTAGAAATTTTTTAAGTTTTTTAAGTTAGACACGTGGTGGGGGAACCGGCAGAGGAGGAGAGTGCGTCAGCGGCGACGCCACTCCAACGCATGCACTAGCGGTCGAATGGGAAGACAGCAGAGGAGCGTAGAGCACGCTATATGCTAGTTGTAACGGCCGGTAGGGAGACGGCAGGGGAGAGGTCAAAATGACGCAGCAGTGATGCTACGGAATTCTCGTAACGCTACTTGCATTTGTCTACTCCTTAGTTTTCGTAACGGCTAACGTTTAACTCTACCATATAATTAATTTTATTTAAAGTATTTACAATTTATTAATTACGGTGGACAAGAGTTATTTATTTGTGCAATTAACTTTATAAGTTATGTGAATAGTGTGATTAAAATGTAAAAAAAAAAGGACGTGTAGACTTAAGAGGTTATCTTAATAAGTGTAATTTATTTTTGGTATGTGATAACTGTGATTTTAAATGTCAAAATGATTTGTAGACTGTGAGATAAACTTAAGTGTAATTTATGTTCGATTGGATTTTTTTTGTTCATTTTATCCAGCCTGAAAATAACAAGAAGACGGAAGCAGATAAGAGGATTTATCAAAGGCAACGTGGGAATAAACTGCCAAAATACGCGCCAAAAAGTGCCAGTGAACGGATGCTAGAGTACTTACAGGGCGCGGAAAAAGTTTTTCTTTTCATTTGATGTAATACCTTCATCCTTGCTGTTCTGTGTTATTATCTCTTGTTTAATAAAAATACTTATAATTTATCTATATCTAATAAGCAGGAAGTTTCACTATGTCCGCGTGGACTCAACGTACACATTTTTTTTATTATATATATATATATATATATATATATATATATATATATATATATATATATTTACAGGGGAAACTAATCTTCAAGTGCTTCAAATTTAAAGTTAATCACGTTGACACAGGTGTATAATTTTTTAGAGTTTTATCACGTTGACACACTACTTGATAGGTATATAATATGACTAACTTAAATGTGAAATATTTAGTAGTCACAGCTGATGCCTCTAGTATCTCGCCTGTGCTGTTAGTACGAAGCTGTCTGGTGTGTGTCTGGTTGGTTGCGTGTACCCTTCCCGGGACGACCTCGCCGGTTGCAGAGACGCTAACGCAGGTCGCGGCCGGTGGGCGTAGCCGCGTTGCCACGTTGCCACATCTCGCCCGAAGTTGCGCTCCACGGGAGTGTCTCCTCCCCCGCTCGTCCGCGAAGCCGCGAACGCTCTCTACTTGGGTGGGGGGGGGGGGGGGGGGGGGGTGCGCGCGCCTTCTTTACGTGTTATACTTGCTTGGCGTAGTGAAAAAAACCAACTTTAATTTTGTATGCAAATAATTAATAGAGATATTTAAAAAAATGATCTAATTGATATCATAAATACGGCCGTCAAAGTATAAACTCAATCAAATTAAAAATTTTAAATAAATACTCATTATTCAATATTAATATGAGGACGTATTATTTTAAGTATCGAAAATCAATAGATATGCTTAACGTTTGTTATAGTTAATATATTTTAAATAATAACTAATATTTGTAATAATTTATAATGAAAATAAATAGTACATAACGGAACATAACCCCACATATTAAATACACTTGGAAAAGTTTATAAACACAATTTGTATGACTAATATCTACGATAAATAATTTTATTTTAATTACATGGACCATTATTTAATATCTATCTCTAAAGTATATGATTTAAAAGCACATAAATTGAATTTTTATTTGTATTTAACCTTTTTTCCGTCCTGCAAATTGTCGTAAAAATTAATCTTCATATTTTTTTCCATAACACATCTAAAGAAGTATAACTTCAGAAAACAGGTACTGTGAGAGGTCTTACAAATTCAAATGTTTTGGTACCATTTGCAATAAAGCTTTCGTGATATTTTCTTTTTGTTTGGCATGGCATAGGGCGCTGACAGTCAGGTAAGGAGAATCTAAGCAAAAACATAGCAGGTTAATCAAATTAAGAAATTCTTTACTTTGGCTCAAGCCACGACTGTGCAAGCCGGCCTTGGCTCTGGCTACTTTGAAGTCGACACTCGTGAACGGGCGTGATTATATCATGACAGCTGTAAGTAGTATAGAAACATCGGTCCTGCGGTATGTTCCAGGTTGTGGTGCCGTGGTGCCGACCGATCTGTGATGTTACGTCCCGTCCTATTGGATTGTGACATAACGGTGGCCATCTTGGATTACTTTGACTTTGGTGGCCATTTTATATTTACCATTTTGTTTTTCCGCCGTCTTGATTTTAGCCGTTTTGAAAATTATGATGTCATCGTTGGACTTTTCGTTACTCCCACCATTTTTAATTCCCGCCAATTTGGAATCGAATGACCCACTCGCTAATGTTCAAAATAGTGGGCGTAACGAAAAGTGCAACGTTTTTAAAATTGGCGGAATCCAAGATGCCGGAAAAAGAAAATGGTGGAATCCAAGTTGTTGGAAAAACAAAATGGGGGAATCCAAGATGGCGGAATCTAAAATGGCCGTCGGGGTCCAAATTCAAGGTAATATAAGATGGTTGCCGTGACGTCTCAATCCAGTATGGCGGACGTGACGTCAGAAGTTGGTCGGCACCATGGCACCACAACCTGGAACCTGCCGCAGGACCGACATTCCTATGCTAAGGCTGTAGTCGCTAGCGTGAAATAATTTGTTACCTTGTGGTGCTTACAGACTAGAGTCTGCAAGTAAATGTGTGGTTGCGAGAAGGTATAGAAGGTCCGAGAAAAAATATTATTTTTTAAGCAGTGACTTTCCAAAAAAATTAAATAAGTAGTTTACAATTATAATTATAGCAAAAAGAGTTTAAAAAAATACAAGATGGCGGTGCCTTATTCCCCTTAATGTCCCCGTCTACCCGGGCGCACACACGGTGTGCAGAGCTTCAGTAGAAACCACGTGATTTGGAAACCGTTAAAGATATCCGAGTGGGGTCTGTTTACGAAAAGCATTTAATAATACGCAGAGGACGGATGAGTAGTTACTGTTACCTTACTTCGTTTTTAAGCTGTAAATTTAAAAGAGTGAAAATGGCTTAAACTAGTGTTTTCATAATTAATTTGGCATGGACCGTCCGGTAGAGATTCTTGAAAGCACTTAAGTGACTACATTTCTCCGCCATATAATGTTATGGTTACCACTGAAAGCTTGTCATAGTTGTCCTGTGTCCTGCTTGGCAGTTCAGAGCTTTGCGCTTAGAGGCGATAGCCGCGACTAGGCGGGGCCCTTTAATTTATTCGGGCTTCCGATTGATTTTCACTGGCAGCCTCTTGTCTCATTCGTTGCTTTTGTATTCACCGCGACCCCACAAAATCCGCACATTCGGGTGCGATATGTTTTGCAGTGGCCCAGTCTCCCAATGAATAGCTGAAATCAATACTGTATGTACCTCAGTGCTAAACGAGGCTAAGTTCAATTTTTTTTTGTGCAGATTTTGTCTTTTAAAGTTTGTTTTTTTTATCGAGCAGTAACATAGCAACTCACTCAAAAACTAAAATAAACGCACATGATCAATCATGACCCGACCTTTTGGATCGGTAACACTCCAAATTAAAAAAAAAATCATTGATTTTTAAAATTGTCAAAATGTTGGATTTTATATCACCTCTCACCCCTCCCCCCCCCCCCCCCCCCCAGGGGCGTATTCGACCCCGAGACAAATTCCCACCATGCCCGGACCTCATGGATACACTAAAATCATGGTTATTATCCATAGTTCGAAATTAGGTTTTTTTTTTTCTCTGACAAACCCCCCCCCCCCCCCTCCCCATCCTATCCATACCTCTAAGGTCTTAAGTTAACAAAATATTGTATTGTCAGAGGTTATTTATATGTATGGAAAATTTCAACACATTCGGACCTCGTAAAGTGGGTAAAAATGAATGGAAAGATTGTATTACATAGTCCATTCATTCATACATACAGGTCAAGCTATCAAAAGCGTGTTTAAAAAAGGGGGACATTTTAGCGAAAGTTACAACGTTAGCGAAAGTTACAACAAATACGTTTAGTTAAGAGTAGGATTTTTTTTTTTTTTACTCATCTGTCAAGTCGCCTCCTTGTGACTTAATCTCTTTTGGTTCTGACGTAAAAAATAGTAGTTTTATCACAAGCGAAAATTACATATACCTTTTTTTTTAAAGTCTAGCCTGTTAAGATATCTCTCTAAATTGTAGGGCACCGAGCTTGGGTTCAGAACAGTTAATATACAGTTGATTGCACAAAATATTCTTAGTTTAATACTCTATTTTAGGTATGTTACGAAGCAAGAATACCTATTTCAATCGTTAACATGGTGTGACTTCCGAAACATTTCCACGCAGTTTCTTTTCATGGTCTCTAGACCATAAAAACCATCAACTCAAAAGTTCGTGTTATTGATACGATAACTGTCATTATTTTGCACAAATCACTTCATTACTTCTAGACTGATACATAAAATAGACAGGAAATATTTCGGTCGAATTTTTCAGTGGGGAAAATTGGACAAAGGGGGATAGAAATGGGTAAAATTTGTTTGAAAAAAAAAAACAATATTGATATAAGGAATATTTCATCCGTTTGGAGTTTACTTAATGTGAAAAATTTTGAAATATGATAAAAGTATTGGTGTATGACAACTTGAATATTTCCAGAAACCATATTTATCCGGTTTTGGAAGCGATCGTTTTGTTTTTAGTTTTCATAAATTCGTTTATTTAATGAAATAGATTAAAAATGGCGGTGAAGCCAAGAAATACAACAATATATACATACAAAAACTACTTACACACACTTGCTGCAGTACCAGACGGTCATTCTCTCTTCCTGCAGTCAGTGACACGAATAAAATACAAAGGGATAATATAGCATACATGACAAACAATATACGAGAAAATATACATAGTAGCGTGGGGAAAAGTAGTTAAAAAAAAACCCACAAATGTTGGTATCGATTGACGCGCCTTGGAATGCTGTGTCGCGTGCTAAGTAGTGGAAGGTGGTGGGAAAAGGGAAGGGTGTATTTGACGGCCTGGGCGTGGCTGAATTCCCAGCTTGTGTGTTGGAAATAGGAGGGAGATGAAGCTGGAATGTTCGGTTGCATGCAAAGCAGTTCTAAAAATAAAAATCGAAACTTAATTTTCGTGAACGATTGTTCCTTTCTCTCTCCTTTGCCGTGGCTTCACGCGCGGGGTCGTTTGTCGGGAGGTTAAGTGGATTGCTGAGCGATTCACCTTAACGGTGTCTGTCCCGTTTTAGGTCATTTTATGTTTCCGTTTAACACGGTTAAACTTGTACACTTTTTGAGTGGATGAACTTCAACAAAATGATAAATATATTTAATTTTTTCTGCATAATTAGCTGGTAGAATTAATTTTTTTTTTTTTTTTAACATTTTTGTGCTGTATGGATAAGGAGAACCAAACAGAATAAATAGCTGAAAATTTCTGTTTTTAAGTGCAATTTTGATGGCTACTGCGTTATGTGGTTTTAATTTATTAAGAAAAACTTATGTAATCTTATTTAACCGTTTAAAATAAAATAAAAATGCTCAGTATTTTAAAAGGCTAGCTAAATTTTTTTTCTGATTTAAATTAAACGTGTCGCATAGTAGCCGGTAAAAGTTTCTTTAAACCTACAAAGTTCCAGTTTTCTGTTCCATTACATTCTCCTTATCCATATTGTTCCTGAAAACGTTAAAAATGCAACTTTGCCAGATAATAATGCTGAAAGTAAGCGATATAATTATTATTTTCATTTTTTTGAAAGTTGAGCCACTAAAAAAAGTCAGCAATTTTAACCGTGTGGAACGTAAATATAAAATAATGACTTGGACAGATAAGGGGCGTACCACTGTCGAGCCTAGCTCCAGTGAGGAGTGCGAACTGTGGACTTGACAGATATTTAGTGATTTGTGAACATACATTTTTAGTGCGATGTTTTAATTTGCAATGTAAATATAAGTAGCAAATAAAACAGTTTAAAATTGATTGGGCTATTCTTTCGAACCCGTTTTCACCACACGAAACAATATAGTAAAAAAAAAATTGTTTCTATTTTCAGAGCAACAAAAAAAATAGGCATAAAATTTTTCGGAAGTCGCACATGGCAGCGACCGCAATGGGTAGACGTTCTTCTGAATTAGGATTCATTGACGGCGAGTCGTGAATGCGAGTCCATTTGTTTGCAATTGCTACACTTCGCTCGGTCGTCCTAGCTGTTCTCGTTATTCCTCCACCTCCCTTTGGTTTCCTCTCTTCCTCCCCTACCGTCCTTCTCGTAACCCGTTCGTGTCGCTGACTTCAGTGACGGGCCTTGTCCAGTATCGATCCGTGCCAGTGACAGCGCGGTTTAATTTTCCCTGCTCCAATTAACTCCGGCAGCGTAATGAAACTGGACTACGGAACGCTTCCCATGCGGGGCCGTGCAGTTTGAACAAAGATCAAGCCGCCAAATTGGCGCCAATGTTTTATTTTAAGCATGAAGTGAAGTGAATGATTTTTTGTAACGGAGAAGATTGGTCTGAAACCTTACTTTGGACATAGCAATGGCGTGTGTACAGTAACCCTATCCCTACTATAATATATTATAAATTCGAAAGAGTGATGGTCTGTTTGGTCCTTCTTTCTCGCAGCAACGAATCGACATGATGTTTTACATATAAATAGTTTATGGGCCGGAGAGTGACACAGACTACATTTAATTATAGTTACATCCCTAAGGGATTGAAAAAGTGGTACGTTCAGTTTTATAATAGAACATCGTTGGAGTTAGGTCATACACACACAAACAGTGAGTTTGTGTCATTTCTCTATGTCCGCCACACGGTCATGTGGTAAGGTCTGGCAATTTCCTATCCTTTTCCGCCTAGTGAAGCTCGCGGCCGCAGCTGTGTTTTCGTACCATGCGCGTCTCTGCCTGAGGACGGGAGCATATAGCAGTTCCCGAAACGTCGCTTGTTTCTGTTTGGAAAACTATTGTGTTTGTTTCGTCTTTTCGTTTCGTTGTGGTTTTGTCTCGTTTCAACTGTTGTGCTGGCTTGTTTATGTTTTGGAAAACTATTGTGTTTGTTTCGTATTTTCGTTTTGTTGGGTTTTTGTCTTGTTTCAACTGTTGTGCTAAATTTTTTTGGGGTTCAGTTCATCATTTGTGGTTTTTTTTCTATCTCTTGGTCCATTTTTCTTTGTTTGTTGACCATATTCCTGTTATGGAATATTATGTGGTGTATATATCCTGTTGACAACAGCAATTTTTGCTTAATTTGTGTCTTTTGTCTCTTAGTTTTTTGTAGTTTTCTTCTACAGACATACATGTGCTTTGCAGTGGCGTATGTCCAAAAGCTTACATCAAGTCATGCACTCCCATTTCACAAATCTTTCTAAGATAATACGCGTATGGCATTACGACTGAAATCTGTATGTAAATAATTACTATGAACAAAACTTTACCTTTATTGAACTGATTTAACATTATCATGATGTAATATTACAATGTTAAAAAAAAAATTCCAGGAACGAGATTCGAACCACGTCTCTTGAGGTTAACTAGCGCGCGCTTTACCGCTGTGCTACCGAGCACGTTAATGCATTGTAAGGAGAATATGAATTATAATCAGTGTGTTGCCAGTTTTCGTATGTATTTTAAAACTAATTTTTTTGTATGACTAGTTTAGTTTACCAAATATATTACGGGGTATTTTCACGATCATTGGGCACGCCAATAACGTTCGGTATGTCCCCCTAATGTTTACGAAAGTGGCTACGTACGGGTTTATGTTGCTTCACGTGGGTCCGCCGTCTTTGTGTCGCATCGACTTCCGTTCCATTTTCAAAAGCGTCACTCCTAGCCGGAGACACGAATGTCAAAGGGATTGCTCCCCCCTCATATTATATAAACCCAGTCCTCTTAGCCAGTGGCGTAGCCAGGATTTGTGTATGGGGAGTGTTAAGAAGCATTGCCCCTCCGTATTAAAGCGGGGGGTCCGGGGGTCCTCCCCCGGGAAAATTTGGATTTTAAGGTGTAAAATAGTGCTATTTTAGCAGTTTTCGGTACTTAAATTTAAATATTGTAATGGTAAAATTTTTATTAATTTTAATATGAAATATGTTTGAGTGATGAATAAGAAATTTATTAAATATTCGGTGCTAAGGGGGGGGGGTTGAACCCCTAACCCCCCCCCTGGCTACGCCCCTGCTCTTAGCCAGAGTGGCCCTGCCGGCCTGGGGGCCCCCACGGGCGTGTATACGGATACGCCGTATACGCGTAACGGGAGAGATGTTAAGAGATCCAGCTATGTCCAGAGGCTGAGGCCACCCATCCCAGCATGGACACCACCTTCAACCCCCTGCCTCACTCAGCTAACCAGACAAGTGGCTGCGTCCTTCAGCATTGCTGGCGCCTACCGGGACTCCTCAATCAGGCTAGCTATGCTTAATCATCCATACCAGTTCCCCGACTTGGAGTGTGGGCAATGTCACCGGTGTTGGTGCGTCAAACTCGGATGCAGGGTGTAGTTGGGTAAGATGTGTACGAAATGCTCTACCCCATGGCTTCCGCAGGGGTTCTACCCATGGACGATGAGGGGCGTGTTCGCATAGCCCATACAGCGCAAGCCACTCTTGCATGAATATCTACATCCTTGAACTTCAGGCAGTAACTTCTTGACTGTTTGTACTGTGCGTTCCGCTAGCCCATTTTGAAGAAGGGTGCCACGGCAGGGTACACAGGTGGCGTATGCCATTTCTGCGAAGGAAGTCATCGAAGGCATTGGATGTAAGCTGCCGTCCGTTGTCTGTCACGATGACCAATGGTTTGCCGAAATCAGCCAGAATGTAGCGTGTGTGTGTGTAATAACTAGAGACCTGCAAAATTCGCGGTTTCGATGGCCTTCAGGATAGACTGCACATACCCCTGTACACTCGGGCAAATAACACAAGTTCATTGGCTGCCGACTTGTCAAGTCGTCTCAGCTGGTTTTGTCTGTGATTCGATCCTTCTTTGGTTGAGGGTTTATAACTGGTTGAGATTCGTCCAGATGAACAGTAAGCCAATTGCAAAATTATCTAAGAGGTATGTGTGTTGGAATTCTAGCCTATCACCGAATGAATCCGCGAATTTTGCAGGTCTCTAGTAACAACCCTTGCCGGAGACAGAGAGCTGAGATGCTGACGGGGTGGTTGCAGGCACCGCCGGGTGCGGCGGCAGGACGACCCGCCGGCGGGCGGCTGGAGGGTGTCTGGCGAGGCCGCCGCCGCCGCAGCGCTCGCCCCCGAGGAGGAGCAGTCCCCGCCGCCCCCGGCGTCGGCCAGGCCCCAGCTGACGGGCCTGCGCGCCGAGAGCGCCGAGCGAGAGCCGTCCCTCGGCGACGACGGCGTGGTGGAACTGCTGTCGGGCAGCGGCGCCGAGCTGCGCCTGTTCGGCACGGGGCTGACCGAGCGCACCACCCTCACCTTCACGACGCAGGCGCTGTACCGCGGCGAGCTGTGCGAGTTCCCCATCGGCGTGACCTACCCGGTGACCCGGGTGCAGGACGGCTCGGGGCTGGTGCCGCTCACGGTCCCCTCGCAGGCCCTCGCCAACTCCACGCTGTACGTGTGCCTCAAGGACCCGGACAGCGACCCGGCGTGGCGCCACCAGGGCTCCGCCACGTGGCTCGCCATCCGCACCTACGACAAGCTGCTGCCCGTGTGGGCCTCGTGGGCCGTCATCTTCATGTGCCTGTGCTTCTCGGCGCTCTTCTCCGGCCTCAACCTCGGCCTCATGTCCATGGACCAGACGGACCTGAAGATCGTGTCCAACACGGGCTCGGAGAAGGAGCGGCGGTACGCGCGTGCCATCATGCCCGTGCGCAAGCGCGGCAACTACCTGCTGTGCTCCATCCTGCTGGGCAACGTGCTCGTCAACTCGTCGCTCACCATCCTCATGGACGACGTGACGTCGGGGGTGGTGGCCATCATCGGCTCCACGCTGGCCATCGTCATCTTCGGCGAGATCAGCCCGCAGGTCAGTGCCCTGCACGGTGCAGGCTCGCCCGGTGTGGGCGGGGACAGATCCCCTTTATAATAAATTCTTGTCTCTTGTTGGTGGACGTGACAACGTCTAATAAATCGATGAACGGCCTGCTGCACGCACGAAAAAGTGTCCCGTTACACGCATTGCCCCGTTACGCAGTGTCCCATTACGCACGTTGTACGCTTGCGACGCATCTATCTCTCTTCCACTCGATTGGAACAACCATCGATTTGACTTTTTCGAGGCACATTAAACTTGAAACACTCCCATTCGTTTCCTACTTTTCTTATCATCGTCCTATCCTTAACAGAATAACACAGATTGGAAGAAGTTAAATAGCAAACACGTATAAAAGTTATAGTTAAAATAATCTGTTTGTTAAAGTAATAAACATATTTGAATTAATGAGTTCCAAATAAAAGTAAATTTATCAATTAAATTGTAGATTTCATTTCACTCCTTTGTATCCATACAAAATAGTGATAGTTCAATAAAAATGATTCAATTTTATTCATAAAAGTATGCAATCATTTCATCATTGTTTTGTTATGACGTTGTCACGTTAAACTATCGTCCGTAAACCGACTTTACAGACAACCAATTTTTTTTTTTAAGGATATCTTATGATTACGGGGAGGGGGGGTTGTGTATAACCACCACTCCTCCCCCAGCCCCTTTTCTTAGCCTGTGGTTCTGGCTACCTCGCAAACACGGTTCCGACCATCAGCCATTCAAGAGTGGCTTCACGCCGTGTTAGTGAAGTAGTGCATGCATTGCCATGCATTTTTTTCTTGCCGTTATATATTTTTTGTCTAGGGCGACTTCTACGCGTGTTTCGCCATACACTGTTATAATTTACGAAGAGCGCTGATTACAAATTACCCAGAGATTTTTTGTAAACTTGCTGTTATCTTCGTAATTTGGCAGTTACTGAGTTCGCTTGCTATCGACATGAAACCACAAGAATGATTTTTTTTTTTTTTAGTATTTTAACATATTATTTAAAAAAATCTTGTTAAATCCACAGCAAAAAAAAAAGAACTCTTTCTCGCACGTGTTGTTAATTCCTCAAACACCCCCCCCCCCCCCCAACTTAAACTAAACACTGGATTCGGAAGTCATAGTACGGCGTAGTTGTTACGAAGACCCATGTAGGTATCTGAATTACGAAGAACTAATAGTTTTATTTCAGGTAAAATATTTTACTGTGATTTATAACAACGTACAAGCATTTTATTTTGTGTTGTTTAGTCAACTTAGCCACCGAATGTGTGCCACATGCTACCTGCTAAATATTTGTAATAAAAAAAGTAGGCAAATATTTAAAAAAAAATTCCCTAACTGCTTTGTGGTCATGCATAAATTAGATTTACGTGTTTTCAAAGTTTGGTGATGCATACAACTTTACTTCTATAGACCCGTACCTATTTGAAATATTTCTTCTTAGTTATTAGTAATCAGCAAAAATACATAAACTCCCAAAATATTAGTTTTCTTCCTATTGCAAGTTATTATGAAGAAAATTTTCAAATATTACATTTTTGAAGCAGTTTGTTGACATTCTTTAATGTCCCCGTCTACCTGGGCACTTATACGGTATTCATAACTTTAAAAAAAAAAAAAAAAAAAAAAAAAATATAAAAACAGGATCTTTGAAAACTGTTTTAAGATACCCGATTCGTGTCTTTACAAAAAGCATTTGAGAATACGCTGGAGGCGGATATGTAGTTATGTTTCCGCATTTAAAACTATATTTTTAGAATAGTGAAAATGGTTCAAATGTGTGTTTGCAGAATAATTTTGGCATGAAACACTTGGTATTGGTTACTGAAAGATCTCAAGTTACTTGCATTGTTGCATTAGACCACTGTGCTAATGTCTCCACTATATAATGTTGTGGTCACCGCTCAAATCTCATAGTTGCCTAATGCACGTCGAAAAGACTGTTGCGCCAGTCCAGAGCCTTGCACTTAGAGGCGACACCACGCTAGAGACACCAGAGATCCCGCCTCACTGTCGCAGATACACCCCTGACTAGGCGGGCCCCTTAAAACTTGAACTGGCACTTAAACGACCAGGACCGGTTCATCCGTGGAGAGTTCAGTATTCCGTGTTCTCCCGAAATACCTACAGGCCAATGCCGGGGATGCTTAAAAACTGTAGAATGTGTGGCCACGCTATATCACCTTGGACTATGTGGCCATGCTGTCTTACCGTAGACTGTGTGGCCATGCTGTCTTACCATAGACTGTGTGGCCACGCTGTATCACCTTAGACTGTGTGGCCAAGCTGTACCGTAGACTGTGTGGCAATGCTGTCTTACCATAGACTGTGTGGCCACGCTGTATCACCTTAGACTGTGTGGCCATGCTGTCTTACCGTAGACTGTGTGGCCATGCTGTCTTACCGTAGACTGTGTGGCCATGCTGTATCACCTTAGACTGTGTGGCCACGCTGTATCACCTTAGAATGTGTGGCCATGCTGTCTTACCATAGACTGTGTGGCCACGCTGTATCACCTTACACTGTGTGGCCACGCTGTATAACATTAGACTGAGTGGCCACGCTGTATCACCTTACACTGTGTGGCCACGCTGTCTTACCGTAGACTGTGTGGCCACGCTGTCTTACCGTAGACTGTGTGGCCACGCTGTCTTACCGTAGACTGTGTGGCCACGCTGTCTTACTGTAGACTGTGTGGCCACGCTGTCTTACCGTAGACTGTGTGGCCATGCTGTATCACCTTATACTGTGTGGCCATGCTGTATCACCTTAGACTGTGTGGCCATGCTCTTACCTTAGACTGTGTGGCCACGCTGTATCACCGTAGACTGTGTGGCCACGCTGTATCACCGTAGACTGTGTGGCCACGCTGTATAACCTTAGACTGTGTGGCCACGCTGTATCACCTTAGACCTTGTGACCACGTTGTATCACCTTAGACTGTGTGGCCACGTTGTATCACCTTAGACTGTGTGGCCACGCTGTATCACCTTAGACTGTGTGGCCACGCTGTATCACCTTAGACTGTGTGGCCACGCTGTATCACCTTAGACTGTGTGGCCACGCTGTATCACCTTACACTGTGTGGCCATGCTGTATCACCTTACACTGTGTGGCCATGCTGTATCACCTTAGACTGTGTGGCCATGCTCTTACCTTAGACTGTGTGGCCACGCTGTATCACCTTAGACTGTGTGGCCACGCTGTATCACCTTAGACTGTGTGGCCACGCTGTATCATCTTAGACTGTGTGGCCATGCTGTCTTACCTTAGATTGTGTGGCCACATTGTCTTAAGCAGTACCTGTTTTGGAGGTGTTTGTAAGTAGCGGAAGGTGGAGCAGACGCGTGATCGAGTGGTGTGTTCCGGCAGGCGATATGCTCGAGGCACGCGCTCGCCATCGGCGCCAACACCATCTTCATCACCAAGATGGTGATGGTGATCACCTTCCCGCTGTCCTACCCCATCAGCAAGTTCCTGGACTACCTGCTGGGCGCCGAGCTGGGCAACATGTACACTCGCGAGCGTCTCAAGGAGCTCGTCAAGGTAAGTCTCTCCCGCCCAACTGCACCTTGCGTTCCGCCACATTCCGCCACATTCTGCTGTTCCTTTCATTCACCAGTCGAGCCGTTACTTTTTAGTTTCTCAGGTATATACTTCGGTGGTTAACCGTTGGCTGCATCATAGAAAAAAAAAATCTGTGTAATTTCACGCCGATGTAGGTGAAGAAGCAGTATCTTCACCGATTAATCAAATGGACGACTGTTTTTAACTCACATTTTTTTTCTGTGTAAATAGCAAGGTTTTGCCTATATAATAATACCAACAAAGTAACTTTACCCATCCCTGACGAATAATTTAATGTAGCATAAAAAATCTTATACATGATATACGCATAAATTTCACACAGCATGAGTAATACTACTGATTTAAATTTGTGCATCAAGTATCTGTGTAATTTGACTACGTGTGCATAAGTAAAACTATATTTTTTGTTAGTGTAGGACAACACCTTTGATTACTTGGGGTCGTCGGCTGTTAAGAGGGACCACTGATGTGTTTCCAGGGGAGGTAGTGTTACGTGATTTGGTTCTAGCTATTACAGCTTATATTAAAGTAAATAGTTCACTAGGTTCAGTGTCGTTTAACTCCAAAAGTGGAGGAGATTTACACCATAAAACATGTACAGTAAACAACTTCATTACGATTGTATTTTTTTTTTACCGAGGTCTGTGTAAAAGTACACAATGTTTTATTTATTTTATACGTACCAACCAAGTTTTAATTTTACACCTACTTTTTGTGTAAAAACACACTCAGTCGATGGTTTTTTAACTTATTATTTGTAGTATATTTTACAGTCTTGGCTACATTGCGTGTAAAATTAAACACAATAATAAAACTTCGAAGGTGAGAAATCGCACCCTTTTTTTTATCACTGTGTCAGATCGCATTACTGTCTCATTACTGTCAATTTTCATTTCTGTTCAGTGTGCCCTGTTTTCTAGCGCGTTATATTTCATGTTTTCAGAATTGGTATTCCAATTTTATCTATATTGGCGTTTGATAATCCGGCAAAATCGCTAATTAAACATGGTTGTAACCCAGAATGTGCGGATGAATGACCTTTCACTGTAATAACCAAAACTATTGAAAATTTAAATTTTGAATTGCCATATTTATACAATTTCTTAAGAACGTTTAAATAAAACTATTACTTTTTTCTCAGTTACTAATTGTTTTACACTAATTAAAAAAAGTTGTGGTGTAAGAAAAATGACACATAATTTTTTTCAATGACACACAATTTTTTTTCAGTACAAAATTAACTTCTGTCTTGGAATAAAACATGATTAAAATTGGGTTTTATGTTTTTTGTTTCAAATTTTCGCCACTGGATTAGACTTGTGTTACCCGACAGTGGTAGAGATGTGACGCTAACGGTTCATCTGTATGATTATCTGCGTAACATTTTTTTAACCGCTCGCAAGTTAACATATTAAGTATCCGGCAGCAACATTTATGTTTATTGAAAACTGAGCGTGAAATGAACCCAAAACGGCGCGTGAGACGGAACCTTTCGAGTGCACCGTCTACTCGGTCCACTCTCCGCTCCATCATGAAGAGCTGTCCACCCCCCCCTCCCCCCTCACCCGCCGAGTGTGGGGGGAATGAATCGGCGCGGCCGTCAGTGGCAAGTGTCGCCTCGTGCCGGCAATTGCGGGCAATTGTTCCCGCCCGGCTGGCGCTAATCTCATTGGACGGGCGAGGGGTCGCCGCCGTTTCGCACTCTGTGCCTCTCTC